>NC_029781.3:70840172-70855437 GCF_000817695.3 Arachis duranensis
GTTGCAAGAAACTATGGAGCAACTTAAGGAAGAACAGCAGAATCAGAACTGCATGCTCTGCAAATTGCTGAAGGAACAAGAGAAGCAGGGGCGTGAACTTCAAGAGTTGAAACGCCAAAAGTTCTCCCCTCAATTTGAGGGAGCATCCACTTCTCAAAATCAAGGTTGTTGAGTCCTAACTCTGTGATAACCTCTATCATTAGGAGCCTATTTAAATTTTTGTTTTCTATTCTTACTAATCTCATCTTATATCTAATTTGAGTCTTGTTCTTAATTCATGATTAATAAAATTTAAAGTTCATGTCTTAAAGCTATGAATGTCCTATGAATCCATCACCTCTCCTAAATGAAAAGTGCTTTAATCACAAAAGAACAAGAAGTACAGGATTTCAAATTCATCTTTGAAACTAGATTGAATTAGTTTGATGTGGTGACAATACTTTTTGTTTTCTGAATGAATGCTTGAACAGTGCATATGTCTTTTGAATTTGTTAATTTAAGAATGTTAAAATTGTTGGCTCTTGAAAGAATGGGTGAACCTTTTCAGATTGTGACTCAGCTTTGCTAGAGTCCCCAATTAGAGGTGTCCAGGGTTCTTAAGCACACTCTTTTTGCTTTGGATCACAGCCAAGACTCATAAAATAGCTATGTTCAAGAATCATTATACTTAACTAGGAGAATCAATAACACTATCTGAGTTCTGAGTTCCTATAGATGCCAATCATTCTGAACTTCAAAGGATAAAGCGAGATGCCAAAACTGTTTGGAAGCAAAAAGCTAATAGTCCCGCTCATCTAATTGGAGCTAAGTTTCTTTGATATTTTGGAGTCTATAGTTTCTCTTCTTTTTATTCTTTTTATTCTTTTTATCCTGGGCTTTCCAGCAATGTATAATAGTCCATAATTTGCCCAAGATTTGATGGCCCAAACCGGCGTTGCAAATCAGCTTCAGAATTCCCAGCGTTTAACGCTGGAACTGGCATAGAAATTGGAGTTAAACGCCCAAACTGGCATAAAAGCTGGCGTTTAACTCCAGAAAAAGTCTCTACACATGAACGCTTCAATGCTCAGCCCAAGCACATACTAAGTGGACCCAGAAGTGGATTTTTACGTCATTTACTCATTTCTGTATACCCTAGGTTACTAGTTCACTATTAATAGGATCTTTTCATTGTATCTTTACCTCATGACACTTTACACGTTTCTCATTGTATCTTCTACAACATGAGTCTCTAAACCCCATGGTTGGGGGTGAGGAGCTCTGCTGCGTCTTGATGGATTAATGCAATTACTACTATTTTTCATTCTATCACGCTTGCTTCTATTCTAAGATATCACATGTTCTTCAACCTGATGAATGTGATGATCCGTGACACTCATCATCATTCTCGTCTATGAACGTGTGCCTGACAACCACCTCCGTTCTACTTTAGATTGAGTGAATATCTCTTGGATTCCTTAATCAGAATCTTCGTGGTATAAGCTAGAACTGATGGCGGCATTCAAGAGAATCCGGAAGGTCTAAACCTTGTCTGTGGTATTCTGAGTAGGATTCGAGGATTGAATGACTGTGACGAGCTTCAAACTCCTGAGGGCTGGGCGTTAGTGACAGACGCAAAAGAATCACTGGATTCTATTCCAACCTGATTGAGAACCGACAGATGATTAGCCGTGCTGTGACAGAGTGCATTGAACATTTTCACCGAGAGGATGGGAGGTAGCCATTGACAACAGTGAAACCCTACATACAGCTTGCCATGGAAGGAGCCTTGCGTGCTTGAAGAAGAAGACAGTAGGAAAGTAGAAGTTCAGAAGATAGAGCATCTCCAAAACCTCAACCTGTTCCCCATTACTGCAGAACAAGTACTTATTTCATGTTCTTTTGCTTTTTACAATCAACCCTGATAATTATTGATATCCTGACTAAGAGTTACAAGATAACCATATCTTGCTTCAAGCCGACAATCTCCGTGGGATCGACCCTTACTCATGTAAGGTATTACTTGGACGACCCAGTGCACTTGCTGGTTAGTTGTGCGGAATTGCAAAAGTGTGATTGCAAGTTCGTGCACCAGTCATCTTGTAAATCTCAGTCAGGTAGATTCAATGGTTATGAGGATTTGATAATTATAAGATAAATAAAATGGAAAATAACATAGAGATACTTATGTAATTCATTGGTGGGAATTTCAGATAAGTGTTTGGAGATACTTTGTTGCTTCTGCTTTCCTATTGTCTTCATCCAACCATGCGTCCTCCCTTGCATGGCAAGTTGTATGATCCTCTCAGTGAAAATGGTCTGGCTACGATTTCTGTACGGCTAATCAACTGTCAAATTTCTCGTCTCGGATGAAAAATACCAGGCACAGCTACCGCAGGGCTAATCATCTGTCGGTTCTCACTTGTGTCGAAATAGGATCCCTTGATCCTTTTGCACACTGTCACTGCGTCCAACAGTCGTGAGTTTAAAGCTCGTCACAGTCATCCCTTCCCAAATCCTACACAAAATACCACAGACAACGTTTAGACTTTCCGGATCTCAGGAATGCTGTCTCTTGGTTCTAGCCTATACCACGAAGGTTCTAATCACGAATTCGGATGCTTTGTTGTCAAGAGAGGCGATGCGAATCCGTGGATCAGAGACCTAAGAGAGTATACTTCGGCTGTCATCCAATGACTACGTTGAACATCATGTAGATCACTTTGTGGTTGTCAGGCACTGACGAGAGGACTTTTGCTAGTAAAGAATTTCATAAAAATAATTACGTTGTAAGTATAGTTTCTAAACCAGCAAAGAATCCTTTCGTGCAAAAGTTTTGGTTGTCACAAGTAACAAAACCCAATAAAATTTATAACCAAAGTATTTAAACCTCGGGTCGTCTCTCAAGGAATTGCAGGGAGGTGTATTTATTATTGGTTATGGAAACAGGTATATTTTTGGGTTTTTGAAATAGGGAATAGGAAAATAAACTGGCAATAAAGTAAATTAATTATCATGAAAACCATTGCAAGGTATAAGAACTGGACGTCCTATCCTAGTTATCCTTATCAATTGTGATGAGAATTGGCTTTTGCTCCCACTTGGTCAACCTCTAACTATGAAGGTATGTTAAGTGGATAATTCAATTTGATTCCTCAGGTCCTAGTCAATTCTTAAGAAAAGACTAGAGTTAGGGGAATTCAAATCACTCAGCAAAGAATTCCAATTTTCAATCAACAAGAAGTTTGATAACTCAAGTGTCTCTAATTACTCAACACAAGCTAAGAATGTAAAAAGCTACATCAAAATTATAAATATGAAATACCTCAAATTGCATTAAATAGAGAAATCAAATTAAACATGAGAATTCATAAACCAAGTAGCAACATCAAATAATCAACAAGAGAAAATCAATAAACTAGAGTACTAGAAGAATTAAAAGTAGAAGAGAAATCCTAATCCTAAAACTTAAGAGAAAGGAGAGAGCCTCTCTCTCTAGAACCTACATCTAAAACCTAAATTGTGAATTATGAATGTTGTCTCCATGAATGGATGTGTTCCCCCACTTTATATCCTCTAATCTGTGTTTTCTGGGCCAAAAATTGGGTCAAAAATAGCCCAGAAATCGCCCTCAGCAATTTCTATTACATCTAGTACGCGGCAAAGTCACGTGTACGCATGGATTGAGTTTTCCCAGGTCATGCGTGCGCATGATCCATGCGTGCGTGTCGCCTACCTTTAAAGAAGCTATGATAAATTATATACCGTTGTGAAGCCTCGGATGTTAGCTTTCCAACGCAACTAGAACCGCATCATTTGGACCTTTGTAGCTCAAGTTATTGTCAAATTAGTATCAAGAGGTCAGGCTGGACAGCTCAGCAATTCCTTCAGTTCCTTGTATTCCTTCCACTTTTACATGCTTTCTTTCCATCCTCTAAGTCATTCCTACCCTGTAATCTCTAAAAACACTTAAGACACATATCACAGCATCGAATGGTAATAAGAGGGGATTTAAACATAGCAAATTTAAGGCCAAAAAAGTATGTTCTCAATCATAAGACAAAGTTAGGAAGGAAAAATGTAAAACCATGCAAATAGTATGAATAAGTGTGTAAAGGCTTGATAAAAACCACTCAAATTAGCACAAGATAAACCATAAAATAGTGATTTATCAATCTCTCCACACTTAAACACTCGCATGTCCTCATGCTAAGCTCAAGGAGACAAAAGGAATGAATGGGGGAGAGTAAGACTCATGTAATGCAATGCAACTTATGTATGAATGTAACTATATGCTAAGATGCTTCTTTCCACTTGGTTAAAAGTAAACAAATTCTCCAAGACGAAAATAATTCAAATTCTACTAATTCTAATCATATAATAAAAGACAAGTAAACTTGTAGGAATATAGCTCACAAAAGCAGGGAACATAGAATCGAGCATCAAACCCTCTCTGGAAGTGTATACACTCTAATCACTCAGGTGTTTAAAGTTCGGCTCTCTCAATTCTCTACTAACCTTGCTTTCTAAGGCTTGATTTTCTTCTACCAATCAAAACTAATTTGATGCACAAAAACACATATCAAGAAGTCTTTTAAGGGTTATAATGGGGTTAGGGTTAAGGTAGGATTGTATTTGGCCAAGTGGACTAAAATCTGAATCCTTAATTAACTTAAACTTTCCACCTAACTTAGGACAATCCATGTAATCAAAATACAAAATCTAAATATCCATTAACCATGTTTACCATATATTCATGCATCCCAACTTTAGTACAACTCGTATGCATTGCTACCAACATTTTTCTTTCACATTTTCATAAAGATATATAACACCCAATTCTTAAACCAAATATTTCCAAACCCAACTTCCCCACACTTAAATTATGAACACCCTCACTAGTCTAAGCTAACCAAGGATTCAAATTAATGACATTATTGTTTTTTGCTTGGAGTTAATGATGTGCTGAAATAAAAAATAAATGGGGTAAAATAGGCTCAAATTGGTTTGCAAGGGATAATGAAGGGTTAAGGCCATATGGGTATGTAAGCTTAATGAAATAAGACCTCAATCATATAAGTGCATGCATACATCAAATAATGGACATATAGAATTAAGCAAGATAAAGATCACAAATTTAGAGAGAAAAACACACACCAAAAATAAAATATTGGTTGATAAAATGCAACCAATCAAATAGGCTCAAAATCTCACGGGTTTTGTGTGTTCGAGCTCTAAACCATGTTCCAAAATAAAATTTCTTCAAATAAATTTAACAAAAATTTTAATTCAAATTAGTGAAATGCTATAAAATATTTCTTGAAAAAGAAAATATTACTTCAACCAAATAGTAGCTAAATGCACAAAATCAAACAAATATGCAAACAAACATGCAAATGCAACAATTAACAAGGAAAATAAAGCATTGGTGTTGAAATAGGAAATGGATAACCCATGGAAGTCGGTATCGACCTCCTCACACTTAAAGATTGCACCGTCCTCGGTGCATGCTTGGATGTGTAAGTCGATGGGTTGCTCCAACTAACGCTTTTCTCTCGAAAGAATGTGCAGATGGAGTTGTTTGTTGCCCCATGTAAGAGTTTTCTGTTTCCCTTTCTCGGTGGCCATCCTGAAAGAAAAGGAAAAGAAGAAAAGTATCCCAAAAACAAGGATAGGAAACAACTAATATGGGTGGATTAATGCCAAATAATTAGGGTCTCAATTACATGGTAGCTACAACATGCAAGTCAGAAAATAGTAGAGGCACATGGCATATCAACAGTGCAAAAGTTGCAACAAGAGGAGAGAGTGTGGGTAATGCAAGATAGTATAAGTGCATATCAATGCAAAAGGAATACCAATATTATAAAAATTAGCATTGGCTTATGAATAATAATATCCAATCAGAATAAAACAAGTCATAAAGCACCAGAATAATGCAAGAAAAGATGCAACAGTTGAATAAGAAAATGTAACACCAATGGAAAAAATAAAAACATGCACACAATTGAAATGTAATGAATGAAAGTATGTAATTAAGTAAAATAGAATGGAAAAGAACAGGGATGAGAAGGGGAATAAATGAAGAAGAAGAAGGTAAGAAAAAAGGAGGGAAGAAGGAGAAAGGAGAGAAGAAAAGGGAGGGAATGAAAAACGGGACGTGACGCGCGCGCAAGGCATGCATGCGCGTGAGAACTATATTCGCCATGCGACGCATACGCATTGCCCACGTGTACGCGTGGGTGGTTTTGGAAGCAAAAGGACGCACACGCGTCAGGGACACGTACGCGTGGATGACCTTGTGCCTCTAGCACAGTTCCAGCGTGGGGGCAGCACAACTTTCTGTCCAACATAATATTTACACCGATTTCCTGATCCACGCGTGCGCGTGGTTGACGCGTACGCGTGGAGTTCCCTTTTGGCAGATGACGCGCACGCGTCATAGACGCGTACGCGTAAGTCAATTCGTGCACAGAGCATACCAGCCGCACGATTCCATCACAACTTTCTGTTCATTGGATGGGGGAGCGAAGTTGCCATCGACGCCCACGCGTGGCCTGTGCGCACGCGTGGATTGCCCCCTTTTTTTTAAGATCAAAATGCAGAATGCAGCATGCAGATGCTAACGCAAACATTATGAATGACACTAATAAAATTAAAATAAAATAAACTAGGAATAAAAGGAACGATTATACCATGGTGGGTTGTCTCCCACCTAGCACTTTTAGTTAAAGTCCTTAAATTGGACATATGGTGAGCTCCTTGCCATGGTAGCTTGTGCTTGAACTCGTCTTAAAGCTGCCACCAATGCTTGGACTTCCAATAAGTTCCAATATCTCCAAGTAAATTCCCCAAGCTCTGATGGACTTCTTCACAAGCTTTGAGCTCCCAAAATTGATCCTCTTGTATGCCGGGATCCCAAATCTTGATTCTACACCTGTCTTCAAGTTGATCATCATGGTTCCATCCAGGTGGCAAGCACTCTGAATTCTCTATGGAGTACCAAACTCTTCTTTTAGATCTAACCAAATTATCACCAGTTGAGCCCTTACATCTATCTCTTGAAGTATCAACCTTAATGAGCCTTGATTTGCAACTCCAACCACTAAACATCCTTTTCTTACGCTTAATGCCACAAAGTCTCCTAAGTTGGCCATCCGTTTCAAGAATACCATATTCAGGTGGAATGGTAAGGCGAATAGAGACAAGCCTTATCCATTCAAATAAAGGAGTAGATGACAACCTAGGTGGAGAAGTCTCCAACGTTCTTGACAAAGCGCACTCAACTCCCGTCCGTCCTTTTCTAAGAATTTCCGCTTCCACATCTTTCTCAGACTCGATCAGAAAAGAGTCTTCATATTCAAGGAGTTCATTTGCGGATGTAGATTTATCACTAGGAGGACTTGATGCATGATCTTCATCACCAAGGGAACTTACTTCTTGATCTATCCCATCCAAGTCTTCATAAGGAATATGCCATAGAGGTTGTGCACTGGCCTTCTTGACATCAATTTCAATCTCATTAGAGGAGTACTCTATAATTCTAAATTTTCATGGAGGTTCAGCATCTCCTAAATCTTCAACCACTTCTTCCTCTGCAACTATTATGGCTTCGTCCACTTGTTCTAATACAAAGCCATGTTCCTCATTGTCCACCAGAGTTTCTAGTGTCTTCTTCATGCTACGCTCTTCTTTTGATTCTCCACATGTAGCCATGGCAGTACTTTGAGTGCTCAGATGTTGGGAAGCAAATTGATTTACTACCTCAGTTAAGGCAGTCGCGAATTCTAGTACTCCCCGTTCCATCTCTATTTGCCCTTGAAGAAGAACACCAAGAGTGTCATGCATTGAAGGTTGAGGTGGATATGAGGGCTCATTACTTGGGAGGAAGGGTTCATGATAAGAGGGTGGTTCATCATAATAAGAATGTGGTGGTTTATCACTCTCCATCTTTTCCACTTGTTGCACAGCACACTTCAATTCTTTGTTCTCAAGTTGAGATTCTTTAGCCATGAAAGCTTTGGGTGCTATTCGGTTTATCGCTTGGTCTAATTGATGCAGGGTTGCTTGAAATTGATCCACTGTTTCTTTGAGACGATCCCTTGACTCTTGTTCTACTTGGATATCATAAGTAGGACTATAAGGCTCTTGGATTGATAGATATGGATGTGGTGTATATGGAGGTGGTAGTTCTTGGGAGTAATTAGGTTGGAATTCGGGTGGATCTATGTATGGCTCATATGGCTCATAAGGTGGTTGATATGGTGGATAAGGGTTAGGATCATGTAATGGTGTTTGGTAGTAAGGGGCTTGTGAGTATGGTGGTTCAAAGCTATGTTGAGGAGGTAGTTCATAGGCATATGGTGGGGCTTGTTGGTAACTACAAGGGGATCCACCATATTCATCATCTTGGTATGCTCCCTGGAATGGGTCTTGACCATAGTAATTTGGTGGAGGTTGTTGCCACGAAAGGGTCCACCATAACTATTGTCTTGGTATGCATCACAGAATAGTTGTTGGTTATAGCGCATTGGAGGGGGTTGTTGCCAAGAGGGTTGATCAAATCCTTGTGGCTCCTCCCATCTTTGATTCTTCCAACCTTGATGCCTATTTTCATTATAGCTTCCATTTCTTACAACAACATTGGAACCAAACTTGAAACTAGAGGGGTGAGAATTCATAGTAACTAAAGAAAATAAAAACTAATAAAAATTAATGAAAATAAACTCCTAAAACTAGAAACACTAATAAAGAAACGAAAAAGCAAATATTTACAATAACCAAAAATAAGGCACACGTTTGCAATTCCCTGGCAACGGCGCCATTTTGACGAGAGGACTTTTGCTAGTAAAGAATTTCATAAAAATAATCACGTTGTATGTATAGTTTCTAAACCAGCAAAGAATCCTTTCGTGCAAAAGTTTTGGTTGTCACAAGTAACAAAACCCAATAAAATTTATAACCGAATTATTTAAACCTCGGGTCGTCTCTCAAGGAATTGCAGGGAGGTGTATTTATTATTGGTTATGGAAATAGATATATTTTTGGTTTTTTGAAATTAGGAACAGGAAAATAAACTGGCAATAAAGTAAACTAATTATCATGAAAACCAGTGTAAGGTATAAGAACTGGACATCCTATCCTAGTTATCCTTATCAATTGTGATGAAAATTGGCTTTTGCTCCCACTTGGTCAACCTCTAACTATGAAGGTATGTTAAGTGGATAAATCAATTTGATTCCTCAGGTCCTAGTCAATTCTTAAGAAAAGACTAGAGTTAGGGGAATTCAAATCAATCAGCAAAGAATTCCAATTTTCAATCAACAAGGAGTTTGATAACTCAAGTGTCTTCAATTACTCAACACAAGCTAAGAATGTAAAAAACTACATCAAAATCATAAATATGAAATACCTCAAATTGCATTAAAAAGAGAAATCAAATTAAACATGAGAATTCATAAACCAAGTAGCAATATCAAATAATCAACAAGGGAAAATCAATAAACTAGAGTGCTAGAAGAATTAAAAGTAGAAGAGAAATCATAATCCTAAAACCTAAGAGAGAGGAGAGAGCCTCTCTCTCAAGAACCTACATCTAAAACCTAAATTGTGAATTATGAATGTTGTCTCCATGAATGGATGCATTCCCCCACTTTATAGCCTCTAATAATCTGTGTTTTCTGAGTTGAAAACTGGGTCAAAAACAGCCCAAAAATCACCCCAGCAATTTCTGATACGTCTAGTACGTGGCAAAGTCACGCGTACGCGTCGTCGACGTGTACGCGTGGATTGAGTTTTCCCCAGGTCCCGTGTGCGCGTGATCCACGCGTACGCATTGCCTATCTTCAAGAAAGCTATGACAAATTATATATCGTTGCGAAGCCCCGAATGTTAGCTTTTCAACGCAACTAAAGTCGCATCATTTGGATCTTTGTAGCTCAAGTTATTGTCGAATTAGTATCAAGAGGTCAGGTTGGACAGCTCAGCAATTCCTTCATTTCCTTGTATTCCTTCCACTTTTGCATGCTTCTTTTCCATCCTCTAAGCCATTCCTTCCCTGTGATCTCTGAAAACACTTAACACACATATCACGGAATCGAATGGTAATAAGAGGGATTTAAATATATCAAATTTAAGGCCAAAGAAGCATGTTCTCAATTATAGCACAAAGTTAGGAAGGGAAAATGTAAAACCATGCAAATAGTATGAAAAGTGTGCAAAGATTTGATAAAAACCACTCAAATTTGCACAAGATAAACCATAAAATAGTGGTTTATCAGGCACGTGGATCTTGGTTAAGCGAGTAATGAAGATAGTGGGTGATTGTCACGGGTCACCCCCTTCATTCTGACTTAACTAAATTAAGTACGAGAGTGTATCTTAGAGAAGAAGTTTGCATGAATTGAAAGAAAAACAATAGTACTTGCATTAATTCATGAGGAACAGTAGAGCTCCTCACCTTAATCTATGAGGTGTAAAAACTCCACCGTAGAAAATACATAAGAGAAGAAGGTCTAGGCATGGCCAAATGGCCAGCCTCCCCAAAATTGATCCCTTGATCAAAAGATGATCCAAAAGACCCTTATACAATAGTCAAAAGTGCTATTTATACTAGACTAGCAACCTAGGTTTACAGAAAATGAGTAGATAGTGCAGAAATCCACTTCCAAGGCCCACTTGGTGTGTGTTTGGGCTGAGCTTTGAAGCTTTCATGTGCATAGGCCATCCTTGGAATTAAACACCAGCTTGGATGCCAGTTTGGGCGTTTAACTCCAATTCTGGTGCCAGTTCCGGTGTTTTACGCCAGAAAGGAGTCTCTAGTGGGCATTTGGTCGCCAGTTTGGGCCATCAAATTTCGGGCAAAGTATGAACTATTATACATTGCTCGAAAGCCCAAGATGTCTACTTTCTAATGCAATTAAGAGTGCACTAATTGGGCTTCCATAGCTCCAGAAAATCCACTTCGAGTGATGGAGGGTCAGAATCCAACAGCATCTGCAGTTCTTTCTCAGCTTCTGAATCAGATTTTTGCTCAGGTCCCTTAATTTCAGCCAGAATATACCTAAAATAACAGAAAAACACACAAACTCATAGTAAAGTCCAGAAGTGTTATTTTTGCATAAAAATTACTAAAAAGTAAATAAAAAGTAACTAAAACATACTAAAAACTACCTAAAAACAATGCCAAAAAGCATATAAATTATCCACTCATCAGAGCCTAAAAAGGGCCCAAATAGAGGAACACGACCCAAGTCCAAAGGCAGCCCAAGCCTAGGAAGATAAGGGCGGTTCCCTTAAAGATGAAGATAACTCTACTCAAAGATAAGATAAGATAACTATCTTATCTTTAGAAAGGTCACTTCACACCATTATAAATACACTGGAGCACCCAGGTATAACTCATACTCTGATTCTACTAAAAACCTGCTTAATACCCTTGCTAATTTAAGCATCGGAGTCCCTTGCAGGTACCACCACCCTCCAGTGACGAAGGATCAGTACCATCTTCAAGTCAGACTCAACAGCTCTGATCAGTATTGAAGATCTCGTCCGAGATCGACCTACAGTTTCAGGTAACCCTCGGAACAAGAACTGTAGTCGCAACGCTATTCTTATTATAAATTCTTAATCGGCAATTTTCTGCCTGTCAAGTTGCTATCCCTAACTAAATGCTTGTGGTGTGAAGGTGTCAATTAAAAAGCTTGAGACTGAGCAGTTAAAGTCGTGATCGAAAGCTAAAGAGTACGCTTAAGAACTCTAGGCACCACTGTCTGGGAATTTAAGCAAAGCTAAATTTGAATCCAAAGGGTTCCCCCAGTTAAGTGCCTGTGGCGTTTATGTATCCGCTGGTAATATTGGAAAACAAAACACTTAGAGTCATGACTAGGCTCAAGAAGGTGCAAAGCACCAAAAGAAGCTATGTTCAAGAATCATGAAAAGCTAAAAGAAAAGAATCAATAATATCATCTAGATTCTAGTTCCAAGGGATGCCAATACTTTTGAGCTTCAAAGGAAAGTGAGATGCCAAAACTACTCAGAAGTAAAGAGCTATTAGCCACACTCAATATTTGGAACTGAGCTTCATTGAAAACTCTAAGACTTATTGTATCTTTCTCTTCTTTTTAGTCCTACTTGTTTTTGGTTGCTTGAGGACAAGCAACACTTTAAGTTTGGTGTACTGATGAGCGGATATTTTATACCCTTTTTGGTACTATTTTCTTAGTGTTTTTAGCATATTTTATTAAGTTTTATTATGTTTCAGTAGGTTTTAGTGCAAAATTCACATTTTGGATGCTACTTTGAGCTTTTTGTTTTTCTTATGTTTTTAGGTGATTTTTTGGTAAATTTGGCAAATTTTGGCAAAGTCTTATTCAGAGGCAAAGAAAGGAGTGTAGATGCTGTTAAATCCTGACCTTCATGCATTCAAGCAAAAATTTTTGGAGCTATAGAGGTCCAATTGATGTCCTCTCAATAGTGTTAGAAAGCTAACTTTCAGGGATTTTCAGCAATATATAATTCTCTATACTTTTCTTTGGATTGGACTGCCCAAAATGGGCATTGAATGCCTAACTTATACCCTTTCTAGCGTTCAACGCCCATGAAGGACTAAAGCCAGCGTTGAATGCCTAAACCCAGCGTTCAACGCCACCAAGGGAGCTCAAGGCAGTGCATTTAACCCTTAGTTGGTGCTCAACTCCCACTCCTCCAAGTTGGACGCCAAGCTCAGCCCAAACACTCACCAAGTGCACCCAGAAGTGGATTCTCGCACCTTTAGCTTAGTTTATCTTCTTTTTGTAATTTCTAATTATAATTAATATCATTTTAGGTCTAGTTATTAGTATAAATAGAAGGAGGATCACTCTTATTAAGAACTTTTGATCTTCATCTTCTCAGAACATATATTCTCTATAAATTATGAGTGGCTAAACCTCCTAGGTTAAGGAGAGGAGCTATGCTCATTCCTATGGATTAATATCATTACTTTTCTACTTTAATATATGTTTGATTCTATTCTATGATGCAGTGTCGTTCTTCATCCTTATGAATCTGGGGTGGAACTAGCGTATGACCCCTTATTCTACACAGAGTTCTTGTGAGTCCTTGGCGGGATAGTATTGAGCTACAGTTTGAGAATGCATCACAGATTCCAACAAGTTATCTAGGCTGATTGGAATATGTGACATAAAATCCCATTAGTCATGGGTAAGTGAGGTTTTCGTGGCATTAAAGCTAGAACCATAGAGCTTTAGTCTCAGATCCGGAAGATCTGACCTTGTCTGTGGTATTCTGAGTAGGATCATCAGATATTGAATTGCGTGAGCGTCACCCTCTTCCAAACTGAACGATCAGCTACCTGGTGTTGGTTTGGATAGAGGAGATTAATGACCACTGGCCCTGGCTTAATCAATTAGAGCCTTTCCATTGAATGAATCACTCATTGTTAAAGCAATCAGTAAGAAGTATTAATCCGGAAGAATAAGCATCTCCGAGGCCTTAACTGATTTCTTATTATTATTTCTACGTTAATTCCTTATTGCTTCCATTATGGTTTTGTTTATGAGCCTACAAAAACAGCAATCAACTTTCTATTCACCTGACTAAGATCTGCAGGATAATCATAGCTTGCTCAATCCAACAATCCTCGTGGAATTCGACCCTCACTTACCTGAGGTATTACTTGGACGACCCAGTGCACATGCCGGTTCAGCTGTGCGAGTTTCATTTTCGTGCACCAACGCCCAATAGGCAATTAATTCACAATATTCATCCAATCACAATTTTATTTAGACTCAATGAAAATGATACTCATTTATGCAAATTCACACTTTATCTCATCAATACTCAATTATCCACCAACATATATCATAATTTCACTAAACCAACAATCAATCACAACAATTCAACAATAATCATAGGTCCACTAGCATAGGATGTCATGTCACATTACATGGTATTTATCCGAAAAATAAACCCATACGTTAATGTCGCAAATTTCAAGCTTTTCCTTCCAACTTCCAATTCTCAAATTGACTCACACCAATGTCCAAGTCCAGTTTCCATAAATCCACCAAATCAAGCCTCTAATTACTCAATCTAACATCATATCATACAATTGGCATAATGTTAAAATTAGGAATAATATAAATTGATGAACCAAGAGAGAAAAAGGGATCCTTACCTTTACCCACTAAATTTAATGATGGAAACCACAAGAACACAAGCTAGAGAACCCCTAGAACATCAAAATTGCGAAAAAATCCTCAATTCCCAAACTCAAAACTCAAAATTAGTTTTGAATGAGAAATGAGAAACTGGAGCTAAGATTTTGAGTTACTAACCAAACTAATCAGATAGAATTCAAGAGGAAGAGATAAGCTTCGCGTGGCCACAACTGGCTCGTTAATTAGAGTTCTGGATCAAACGTTATAAAGGTTTGAAGTCTCTCTCTCTCTCTCTCTCTCTCTCTTAAAATGGGGTGTTTGGGCGCTGATATGGTATGTTTGAGGCTTTTAAGCCTTTGGCTTGGACCTAATGAGGCCCATTAATCACTTTAGCTCTTTTGCCCAACTTTGGGTCAAAACTTTTAAGATAAGAGCTTGGGTTTTCATTCTAAATATTTTTTCGTATCATTTTCACATTTTCAATTTTCTTCACTCATAGTACCAAATAAATTTAAGCTGGCACGAACAATTTTAACGCTAGTACGTGTTTTTTCCCAAAATAATTATATTTTTGTGCTCAATTTAATTTTCTTACTTCAAACTTTACCATTAAATTTCTAAATTATAAATTCTAATATTTTTACATATTCTATGTGTTTTAATCTCAATTAATGTAGTTTTAATTAATCAATTTACTAGTTAAATTTTCTCGGATCTTTCATCCTCGCCACCTTAATAAAAATTTTTCCCTTAAAATTGTTACGTGTAAATAGCTCCGGATAATCCTTCTTCAAATCTGTCTCCAATTCCCATGTACACTTCTCAAGGCCTACTTGACTCCAAGCAACTTTAACCAGTGAAACTTTCCTTCTGTAGAGCCTCTTGATGCTCACATCATCAATTCAAACTAGAGTAACTTGAAATGTCAAATTTTCCTTTAGCTGAACCGATTCGGGCTTTAGCACGTGAGTTGCATCAGAAAATTACTTTCAAAGTTGAGAAACATGGAATACATCATGCATGCTCAAAAGATATGGTAGTAAGGCCATCTGATACGCCACTGGTCCAATCCTCTTTAGGATTTGAAACAGACCAATGTACGGGGGTTTAACTTCTTCGTTTTT
>NC_029781.3:70855482-70858590 GCF_000817695.3 Arachis duranensis
TCCGATACCCGTAGTTGGTGTAACTCTCAAAAACAAATGATCACCTTCATCAAACTCTAACGACTTTCGCCACCGATCCACATAACTTTTCTGACGACTTTGTGCTGTGAGGATTCTAGGTCAAATTCTTTTAATTTGCTTGTTGTCTTGGCCACCAATTTAGCCCCTAACAAACTCGATTTTCTACCCTCATACCAACATAATGAAAATTGACATTTTCTTCCTTAGAGAACTTTGAAAGGAGCCATTCCAATGCTCGTATGATAGCTATTGTTGTACAAAAACTCCACTAACGGCATATACTAATCCCAACTTCCTGGTTGATCCAATATATATGCTCTTAGCATATCCTCTAAAGTTTGATCGTTCTTTCTGATTGTCTGTCTGTTTGTGGATGATAAGTTATGCTTAAACACAATTACGTTCCGAACGCCTTCTGAAAGGGTCCCCAAAACCTTGAAGTAAATCGGGAATCTCGATCTAACATAATAGTTGTGGGCACTCCATGCAATCTCACAATCTCCTTGATGTACAATCGCATAAACTCCTCTAAAGAATAGTTCACATGGAAAGGCAAAAAATGAGCGGACTTTATCAACCAATCAATAATTACCCTTACCGTATCAAATTCTGCTCTTGTCCTTGGCAAACATGACACCAAAATCCGTGGCGATACCTCCCCACTTCCACTCTGGAATCTCCAATGTTTGTAACATGCTAGATGGCTTTTGAAGCTCAATTTTCACCTTCTGACGTTCAATTTTCACCTTCTGACATGTCAAACAATTAGACACGTGTGCCGCCATGTCATTCTTCATTCTGGGCCACCAGAACATCTTTAAATCATGATACATCTTAGTAATTTCAGGATGAATAAAAAATCTACTCTTGTAAGCTTTGGATAATAGTTCACGTATTAAACTTCTGACGTTCGGCACATAAATCCTCTCCTTATACCTCCAAATTCCTTTCCTATGTCTCTTTATCTCTTTTTGCTTCCCTTGTCTAATAGACTGCAACATCCCTTGTAGCTCCTTCTCATCTTGTTATGCTCCATGTATCTCGGCCTTAAAAAATTACTTGTAATTTGCAATTGGTTTAGTCTGACAGCCCCAGCCACTTCCTCATCATCCAACTTAAGACCCACAAACTTACTTAATAGTTCTTCCTTCTTAATCAAAATCAAATGAATACTTAGAGAATTTCTGCTCAAGACATCCATCATTACATTTTCTTTTCTCATCCACAAGTTGTGTTTTAAGAAGCTAACATCTATCTTGAGGGTTACATATAGGACTTGCACGTGACACCGAAATAAGCTAGAGTTGATTTTGAAAGGATACTATGCTCAAAAGAAGAGCGAACAACACAAATGGTAGTCGTGAAAAATAGGTAGGATATCTTATATTGTGATCAAGCGAGGTCATAGAAAAATAATGAAATGTACAAGAAGGAAAACTAAAGTACATCTCAAGAAAGGAATCCAAGTCAAGAATCTTTGATAGAGAGAACAAAGCATATCAAATCAGACAAGTTTCAGCTGACTTTAAGGAAACACAAGTGTAACACCCTAACTACCAAAGCTCACGCTTCCGGCTGCGCAACTATGATAGTTCGGATATTACGACGACACTTATACTATTTAATACTAAAATATGAGCCTGTTTAAAACTTTAAACCGCAAAACCGCTCCCAAGAATACTTTCGTTCGACAAAGTACATCCATAGATACCATACAACTTACAAAAACTCTTAAAAGATACATCCATATATATATATATATACATACATATATATAAGTAATATTACAAACATTAACCAATACAATTCCTATCCCTCTTGTAGAATATATCAAGATAAAGGCGCGGGTACAATAAATAATAACTAAGGCCATACAAAGCATCACAACAATAACTAAATAAATTCTTCGTAACTTCTGCGTCCATATCCTGAAAGGGAAAAAATGTAAGGGGTGAGAACATCATCCTCGAAAGGGTTCTCAGTAGAGGGTTTTTAGGAATTATTGTAATAGGATACGTGAAGATAAACCGTACCAGTGATTAATAACCGTCTTATGCCTCTTTTAAAAAACAACGGTTTACAATAAAAGTAAAGTCGGAAATCTTTTCTAAAACAGGAACCGTTCAATTCTCAAAAACTCAAAAGCCTTTCAAAACGATTTATCTATGATGAACCAAAATAGCCTTTCATATTTTATTCCAAACCAGAAACACAACCGAAATCAACCGTCGGTTCATCTCATTCCATCCACGGCCCTAGGCCCAAACAATCCAATCCAGCAACCAATCACCACAAACCAACAGAGTTCCAGATGCAAACACAAGTAGGAAGAAGTAAACACAAACAACCGTTATTTCAAGTAGAACAATTAGCAGTTAATCACATAGGCAAACCAAGTACAATATGCATACCCAAACAATGTCACATAGATGCATATGATGCATGCCTGTCCCTAGTGGCTGATGATATCATCTGTCGGTTATAGAGCCAACCCGACAAGTCCTGGTAGCTAACCATTGGACTGTCCCTCTGTCGCGTATCCCCAACTTGAGTTATACTCATCATAAACTTGATCATAAACATGATCCATATCCATCACCCTCACTGGTTAATATTTCGGGGGCGAGCTCATCCGGGACTTTCACAGTGCCCGGCCACACTTACGACATAGGGTCAACAGAGTATCAAGTCTCAACCTGGAGCACGTGGTGGCTAGCCACTGCTACTACCCAGGGAAACTCGTATCTCAGATAGTGGAAGTGCATATCACAATTATCAATGATTCAGCATATACACGCATTCATTCTCATTCGTGGATCAACATCCATCTCAGCCATCCGGCTCTCGGTTCAGTCCAGAACCAGCCAATATTCATAGCATACACAGCCATTCCGGTTCACGGTTCAATCCAGAACTAGCCAATATTCATAATCATACACAGCCATTCTGGCTCACAACAAAACAGCACTTCCACATTCAAAATCATCAAATTCATGAAATCGGCATTTAAGCCATAAATCATTTTCTCTATTCATTTCATTTTGAGATCAAGTTTCAACTCTTTTCAGCCTTGGCTTTAGAAATCTC
>NC_029781.3:70859174-70863235 GCF_000817695.3 Arachis duranensis
CTAAAACTTGGACTTTTGCCACCCGGTTCGGGTCCCAGCTAAACCATTTTTCATTCATTTTCAACAGCTCAAAACCAGAAATCAATTCAAAAGCAAGCTAAATCCAACAGTCGCCTCAGTGGCATATCTCAAGGAAATCATTTCAAAATCAACCCAATATCAACCGTTTTAACTCATTTCCAAAGCCTTAAAGAAACAGCTCAGTAATAAATCATTTGTCTAAAACCAAGTCAATTAAAGTAAACCAAGCTGAATTCAAAAGTGCATTTGACTCTTCAAATCATCAAAATAATTAACTCAAATCAAATCAATCCTCAATGGATTAAACTCAGATTTCAAATCTTTAATGAATCAACTTCAAACATTACATTTCACAAAGCCGCACAACAATTCAACCAAACAAACATCCATAATCATTCGAGACAATCAAATAATACATAAGGAAGATACAATCACCAAATACACAATGTCTCACATCAGTATCCATATGTAATAATTCCAATACATAAAACATAGTTTTTGGAAAGCGCCCCTACCTCAAAACGCAAATCCGTAATCCAAAAGTCTCACAGAGTCCTTTCCACCTCAACCCGAACTGACGGCAACCAAAACCTCATCTCCCAGTCACGTTCGCAATAACCATAGCAAAACTAATCGCAACATATAGTAATCAGGACTCAACCTCACGTTACCAAAACTCATTCATTAACCAAGCACAACAAGGTACTAACGCGAGGCTTTCGAAATAGAGATACTCACTAGATTAACGAAACGAAACAGCCGCAACTCCAAATCGACTCAGCAGCGGCTCCGTTAATAAATTCTGAATAACGGCGGCGGCCCAAATTTCTGATAATAACAGCGGCATACTTTTCCGGCGACGGCAGAAGTAGCCAGAAGCTCCGGCGGTGGTCCCTAACGTCACAGAACCACTTCTGGCGGTCTTAATCACAGAGATGCAGCTCCCTTCTCCGGCAGCGACACCCGTGGTGGCCTGAACCTTTTTTGCCGGCGGCGGGTTGGGCTTACCATCATCAGCAGCAGCGAGCTCGGATGGTGGCAGCGGCGTCCGGGTCAGATTTCATAACCCAGAAGTGGGAGCAGATTTGGCAGGGGAGGAGGCACGAACGACGGTGGCGCTCAAGAGCTCCAGCGAGGATGCACTCTGCCTCATCGCTCCTCTCCCTCTCACGTGCAGTGGAAGCATCTTCGGCCAGGGTTTGGTGGTGGCGACACCCTTAGCCGCGGTGACACGCGTCGACAATGGCAGCTCGGCGGCGGTGGGAAGGAGCGGCGAGTCCCTCTCCGCGCGACGCCGACTCCACGCTTTCTCTCTCTCTCTCGGTCTCGCGCTCCCCTCTGGTCACGATGACAAGGAGACTCGCGACGGTGACAGGCGGTGACAGACCATGGCAGGGACGAGCTTCACGGCGGCCGGGTAAGCAAGACTGGTGACGGCGCGGTGGCGCGACGCGATGGGCTTCCCGCCTCCCCTCATCAGCCACAGGCCTCTCACTCTCTGCTCTACTTTCGTTGGAGGGGTTTGTGTGTATTTTGCTACGCTGAGGGAGGGTGAGGCTGCTGCCTTTTTCCTTTTTCCCCTACTGCTGCTGCGCGTGAATGGAGATAAGGGGGGAAGAGGTGCGTTCCTGATGGGGGAAACCGGGTAACTGGGTTAGGGTTTTAGGGTTTCATTTTGAGAATTAGGGTTAAGGGCATTATGGTAATTTCACATAAAATTGGGAATAATATAGTAATTGAAACCCAAATTAAATCCACACTAATTATATATAGAAAATACTATTTGCTCATCAATTTCACAAATTATTTTCCATAAAATGCCCAAATCAGAATAATTAGAATTAATATAATTAAACCCCTTTATTTTTCCAAAGTAGCAGTATTAATATTTAAAATATTACTTATCTAGTCCAAATCATATAAAATCCTTATTATTTCACAACTACCAACTTTATAATTTAAATATCGAAAATAATCCAATAATTGTGAAATTGGATAATAATCATAACTTATCTCAAATCCAATAAATCAAAACTTGCCTTAATTATCTTTAATAAAAAAATTTCTAAAATTAAGGCTATAAATAGCTATATGATTTGAGACTTGATCATAAAAAGACTTTTCAAAGATTCTGGGTCTTACAACAAGTTTGCAAAGGAGAGAAACTCAACTTACAACAAGTTTCCAAAGATTTCAAGGATCGCTTGATTGTACCAAAACAAGCTCAAGCTCACCTCAAAAGGTACAAGATTCTTGCATGGACACATGCGAGTAAAGAATAGGATTGGGAAGATGATCAAATTATTTTCTAAGAAGGAGTCTGTGACAAAAACTTCGATACAAATTACAAAAGAAAAGATAGATTGAGTCACGAAGATTCATTGGCACTCTCTCTCGCTTCAGCCTCTTGCTATCATATTTATTATTCTCTAACATAATCAGTGCACCCCACGGAAAAACACTTAGTCAAACAAATTTCTTTTCCATTGGTTCTTCCAACTAAACCCTAAGTTTTGCAAATTCTAATGGTGCCATCCTATATGGTGCAATTAAAACTGGTCCTGCTTCTGGCACTAAGTCTATCACAAATTCAATTTTTCTCTGAGGTAAAACTTCTGGTATATTCTCAGAAAATACCTCGAAAAACTCTCCCGTAATGGGGATTTGATCTAAACTTTGCTTATCACCTAACAAATTAGCAGCTAAAAGGATAAATCCTTGACATTCCTCTCCACTACAGTTCACCATCACTGAATTTAAATAATAACTGCACGCAACTATTAGCCCTCCCTTAGACATAAATCAAATTGAATGCTCAAAAAATTCAGCAATACGTGATGCGTTGATAACCAATTTAGCAAAGTTTTTTATCTTTAAAGGTGCCACAGCTCTCATTGTATCATCTTGAAGACCATCCTGATATTTAAGGAACTTCCACTCCTCATAACCTTCAAACATTCCTTGGTAAATCCTTGAAAAATGACACAACTTCTCATATTTGTTAGTATACTCTGCCACAGACATACACCCTTGCTTTAACTGTAGCAACTCCAAATCCTTAGCTCCTGATAAACCACTATTTTATGGTTTATATTGTGTTTTATTGAGTGGTTTTATCAAGCTTTTCACCCACTTATTCATATGATTTGCATGTATTTACAATTCCTTCCTAAAAATATCCTATGATTAATAACTTGCTTCCTAAGGACCTTTTTGTTGTATATTTTTATCTTCCTTTGTACCATTCGATGCCATGATATATATGTTAAGTGTTTTAGGCTTCATAGGTGATGAGCGGATAATTTATACGCATTTTGGCATTATTTTTAGTATGTTTTAGTATGTTTTAGTTAGTTTTTATTATATTTTTATTAGTTTTTATTTAAAATTCACTTTTCTGGACTTTACTATGAGTTTGTGTGTTTTTTTGTGATTTCATGTATTTTCTGGTTGAAATTGAGGGACCTGAGCAAAAATCTTATTCAGAGGCTGAAAAGGACTGCAGATGCTGTTGGATTCTGACCTCCCTGCACTCGAAGTAGATTTTCTGGAGCTACAGAAGCCCAATTGGCGAGCTCTCAATTGCGTTGAAAAGTAGATATCCTGGGCTTTCCAGAAATGTATAATAGTCCAAACTTTGCCTAAGATTTGATGGCCCAAACAGGTGTTTCAAGTCTGCTCAAGAATTCTGGCATAAAACGCCGGAACTGGCACAAGAATGGGAGTTAAACGCCCAAACTGGCACAAAAGCTGGCGTTTAACTCCAAGGAAAGTCTCTACACATAGAAGCTTCAATGCTCAGCCCAAGCACACACCAAGTGGGCTCGGAAGTGGATTTTTATGTCATTTACTCATCTTTGTAAACCCTAAGCTACTAATTCTCTACAAATAGGACCTTTTACTATTGTATTTTAATCTTTTGATCACTTTAGATCTTAGGATCATCTTTGGACTCCTAGTTCTTAGATTATGGGGGCTGGCCTCTCGGCCATGCCTAGACCTTGTTCTTATGCAATTACTATTGTTCTTCTATTCAATTC
>NC_029781.3:70863306-70863556 GCF_000817695.3 Arachis duranensis
TCGAGTATTAATGCAATTACTATTGTTCTTCTATTCAATTCGGCTTATTCTTGTTCTAAGATATTCATTTGCACCCAAGAACATGATGAATGTGATGTATGTGACGCTCATCATCATTCTCACCTATGAACACGTGCCTGACAACCACTTCCGTTCTACAAGCGAACAAGGCTTGAATGTTTATTTCTTGGATTCCTTAATCAGAATCTTCGTGGTATAAGCTAGAATTGATGGCGGCATTCAAGAGAAT
>NC_029781.3:70863739-70867899 GCF_000817695.3 Arachis duranensis
ATTAGCCGTGCTGTGACAGAGCGCGTTGAACATTTTCACTGAGAGGACGGGACTGTAGCCATTGACAACGGTGATGCCTAATATACAGCTTTCCATGGAAAGGAGTAAGAAGGATTGGATGAAGACAGTAGGAAAGCAGAGAGACGGAAGGGATAAAGCATCTCCAAACACTTATCTGAAATTCTCACCAATGAATTACATAAGTATCTCTATCTTTATTTTATGCTTTATTCATAAATCATTCATAACCATTTGAATCTACCTGACTGAGATTTACAAGATGACCATAGCTTGCTTCATACCAACAATCTCCGTGGGATCGACCCTTACTCGCGTAAGGTTTATTACTTGGATGACCCGGTGCACTTGCTGGTTAGTTGTGCGAAGTTGTGATAAAGAGTTGAGATTGCAATTGTGCGTACCATGTTGATGGCGCCATTGATGATCACAATTTCGTGCACCAAGTTTTTGGCGCCATTGCCGGCGATTTTTCGAGTTTGGACAACTGACGGTTCATCTTGTTGCTCAGATTAGGTAATTTTATTTTATGTTTAAGCCTTTTTACTTTTTATTTTCGAAAAATTCCAAAAAAATTATTTGTTCTTCAGAATTTTTAAAAATGAATTCTAGAGTTTCATGATGATTTGTTGAAGTTTGGCTGGTTGTGATACCATGTCTAATCTTTTGGATCAAGGTTTCAACTTATCATCACAAGAGCTTGTTGATTTCTATCAATTTTGCTATTGAAAGTAATGATCTGCTAAAGCTTGACTGGCCATTGGCCATGTCTAGTGTTTTGGACCAGAGCTTTCACTGAAAGCTTGGCTGGCTAGTAAGTGGTGCACGAAATTGCAATCAAACTTTTGCAACCCCGCACAACTAACCAGCAAGTGCACTGGGTCGTCCAAGTAATACCTTACGTGAGTAAGGGTCGATCCCACGGAGATTGTCGGCTTGAAGCAAGCTATGGTGATCTTGTAAATCTTAGTCAAGATACCAATAATTATCAAGTTTGATTGTGAAAAGTAAAAGAACATGAAATAAGTACTTGTTTTGCAGTAATGGGGAACAGGTTGAGGTTTTGGAGATGCTCCATCTTCTGAATCTCTGCTTTCCTACTGTCTTCTTCTTCAAGCACGCAAGACTCCTTCCATGGCAAGCTGTATGCAAGGGTTTCATCGTTGTCAGTGGCTACCTCCCATCCTCTCAGTAGAAATGTTCAACGCACCCTGTCACGGCACAGCTATCCATCTGTCGGTTCTCAATCAGGCCGGAATAGAATCCATTGATTCTTTTGCGTCTGTCACTAACGCCCCGCCCTCAGGAGTTTGAAGCTCGTCACAGTCATTCAATCATTGAATCCTACTCAGAATACCATAGACAAGGTTTAGACCTTCCGGATTATCTTGAATGTCGCCATCAATTCTAGCTTATACCACGAAGATTCTGGTTAAAGAATCCAAGAGATATCTACTTAATCTAAGGTAGAACGGAGGTGGTTGTCAGGCACACGTTCATAGTTGAGAATGATGATGATTGTCACGGATCATCACATTCATCGGATTTAAGAACAAGTGATATCTTAGAATGGAAGCAAGCATGATTGAATGAAAAACAGTAGTAATTGCATTAATCCATCAAGACACAGCAGAGCTCCTCACCCCCAACCATGGGGTTTAGAGACTCATGCCGTAGAAGGTACACAAAGAAACGTGTAAAGTGTCATGAGGTACAGATACAATGTCAAAAGATCCTCTTAATAGTAAACTAGTAACCTAGGGTATACAGAAATGAGTAAATGATGTAAAAATCCACTTCTGGGTCCACTTACTGAGTGCTTGGGCTGAGCAATGAAGCATTTTCGTGTAGAGACCTTTTCTGGAGTTAAACGCCAGCTTTTATGCCAGTTTGGGCGTTTAACTCCAAGTTTTATGCCAGTTCCAGCGTTAAACGCTGGAAATTCTGAGGCTGATTTGCTATGCCGGTTTGGGCCATCAAATCTTGGGCAAAGTATGGACTATTATACATTGCTGGAAAGCCTAGTGCCATTGAGAGCGCGCCAATTGGGCTTCTGTAGCTCCATAAAATCCACTTCGAGTGCAGGGAGGTCAGAATCCAACAGCATCTGCAGTCCTTTTCAGTCTCTGAATCAGATTTTTGCTCAGGACCCTCAATTTCAGCCAGAAAATACCTGAAATCACAGAAAAACACACAAACTCATAGTAAAGTCCAGAAAAGTGAATTTTAACTAAAAACTAATAAAAATATACTAAAAAATAACTAGATCATACTAAAAACATACTAAAAACAATGCCAAAAAGTGTACAAATTATCCGCTCATCAGTAAGCCATGTCTAATTTCTGGATCAGAGTTTTAGGCTAACACTGCAATGATTCCTGGAATTCTTATTAAAATTTTTGAATCTCTTTATTTTCTTTTCCATATAATTTTCGAAAAATCCAAAAAAAATTACAAAGTCATTAAAATCAAAAATATTTTATGTTTCTTGTTAGAGTCTAGTGTCTCATTTTAAGTTTGGTGTCAATTGCATGTTTCTTTTCTTCTTGCATTTTTCGAATTCATTCATGTGTCTTCATTGATCTTCAAGTTGTTCTTGATGATTTACTTGCTCTGATCTTTAAATTCTCTTGTTTTGTGTGTTTTGTTGTTTCTCATATGCATTCTCAATGTGTTGGTGTCAGTAGTATACAAACTTCTAAGTTTGGTGTCTTGCATGCATTGTTTAGTTGATCTTAGTTTCATTTTGATTATTCCTCATTATTAAAAATCCAAAAAAAAATTTAATTTGTGTCTTTTCAAGTCAATAATACAGAGAATTGAAGATTCAGAACATACAGCAGAGGAATTACACAGAAAAAGCTGGGCGTTCAAAACGCCCAATGAGGAAGGAAAACTGGCGTTTAAACGCCAGCCAGGGTACCTGGCTGGGCGTTTAATGCCCAAAAGGGTAGTATTTTGGGCGTTAAATGCCAAAATGGATACCATTCTGGGCGTTTAACGCCAGGATGGCACAAGAGGGAAGATTTTGTTTTTAATTCAAATTTTTTTTCAAGTTTCCATAATTTTTCAAAATCAAATCTTTTTCAAATCATATCTTTTCAATCATATACTTTCAAAATCAATTTCTTTCCACTTTTCAAAAATACTTGCTAATAATTAATGATTTGATTCAACATTTCAAGTGTGTTGCCTTTTCTGTTGAGAAAGGTTTAATATTTGAATCATATCTTTTCTTGTTAGCCAAGTCATTAATTTTAAAAATCAAATCTTTTTAAATTGTTTTTCAATCATATCTTTTCAATCATATCTCTTTAATTTCTAATTTCAAAATCTTTTTCAAAATCACTTTATTTCTTTCTCAATCTTTGTTTTCAAAAATCAATTACCATTTTTTTTCAAAATTTCTTTTAATTAATTCACTTTAATTTTCGAAAATTTCTTCCCCTCTTCTCACATCCTTCTATTTATGGACTAACACTTCTCCTCAATGCACAATTCGAACTCTATCTTTCTAAGTTTGAATTCTTCTACCTCTTCCTTCTATTGTTCTTTTCCTCTGACACCCCAAGGAATCTCTATACTGTGACATAGAGGATTCCATATTTTCTTGTTCTCTTCTCTTTCATATGAGCAGGAGCAAAGACAAAAGCATTCTTGTTGAGGCTGACCCTGAACCTGAAAGGACCTTGAAGCGAAAGCTAAGAGAAGCTAAAGCACAACTCTCTGTAGAGGACCTAACTGAAATCTTCAAACAAGAAGAAGACATGGCAGCCGAAAACAACAACAATACCAACAATGCAAGGAAGGTGCTGGGTGACTTTACTGCACCTACTCCTGACTTCTATGGGAGAAGCATCTCTAACCCTGCCATTGGAGCAAACAATTTTGAGCTCAAGCCTCAATTAGTTTCTCTAATGCAACAGAATTGCAAGTTCCATAGACTTCCATTGGAAGATCCTCATCAGTTTTTAGCTGAGTTCTTGCAAATCTGTGACACTGTCAAGACTAATGGGGTTGACCCTGAGGTCTACAAACGTATGCTATTCCCTTTTGCTGTAAGAGACAGAGCTCGGATATGGTTGGACTCACAACCAAAAGAAAGCCTGAACTCTTGGGAAAAGCTAGTCAATGCCTTCTT
>NC_029781.3:70868208-70869596 GCF_000817695.3 Arachis duranensis
GAAGAGGTGAATTACATGGGAGAACCCTATGGAAACACCTATAATCCTTCATGGAGGAATCATCCAAATCTCTCATGGAAGGATCAGCAGAGACCTCAACAAGGTTTCAACAATAATAATGGTGGAAGAAACATGTTTAGCAATGGCAAGCCTTTTCCATCATCTTCTCAGCAACAGACAGAGAATTCTAAGTAGAGCCACTCTGACTTAGAAACCATGGTCTCTGATCTAATCAAAACCACTCAAAGTTTATGACTGAAACAAGGTCCTCCATTAAAAACTTGGAGGCACAAGTGGGTCAGCTGAGTAAGAAAGTTAATGAACTCCCTCCTAGTACTCTTCCAAGCAATACAGAAGAGAATCCAAAAGGAGAGTGCCAGGCCATCAACATGGCCGAATTTGGAGAGGAGGAAGAGGCAGTGAGCGACACTGAGGAAGACCTCAATGGACGTCCACTGGCCTCCAATGAGTTCCCTAATAAGGAACCATGGGAATCTGAGGCTCACACTGAGACCATAGAGATTCCATTAGATTTACTTCTGCCATTCATGAGCTCTGATAAGTATTCTTCCTCTGAAGAGGATGAAGATTTCACTGAAGAGCAAGTTGCTAAATACCTTGGAGCAATGATGAAGCTAAATGACAAGTTATTTGGTAATGAGACTTGGGAGGATGAACCCCTTTTGCTCACCAAAGAACTGGATAACTTGACTAGGCAGAAATTACCTCAAAAGAGACAGGACCCTGAGAAGTTCTCAATACCTTGTATAGTAGGCACCATGACCTTCAAGAAGGCTCTGTGTGACCTAGGGTCAAGCATAAACCTCATGCCTCTCTCTGTAATGGAGAAGCCAGGGATCTTTGAGGTGCAAGCTGCAAGAATCTCACTAGAGATGATAGACAATTTAAGAAAACAAGCTTATGGACTTGTAGAGGATGTTCTGGTAAAGGTTGAAGACCATTACATCTCTGCTGATTTCATAGTCGTAGAGACTGGGAAGTGCATGGATGAATCCATCATTCTTGGCAGACCCTTCCTAGCCACAGCAAAGGCTGTGATTGATATTGACAGAGGAGAATTGATCATTCAAGTGAATGAAGAATCCCTTGTGTTTAAGGCTCAAGGATATCCCTCTGTAACCATGGAGAGGAAGCATGAAAAGCTTCTCTCAAAACAGAGTCAAACAGAGCCCCCACAGTCAAACTCTAAGTTTGGTGTTGGGAGGCCACAACCAAATTCTAAGTTTGGTGTTGAACCCCCACATTCAAACTCTAAATTTGGTGTTGGGAGGTTCGAACATTGCTCTGAGTATCTGTGAGGCTCCATGAGAGCCCACTATCAAGCTACTGACATTAAAGAAGCGCTTGTTGGGAGGCAACCCAATGTT
>NC_029781.3:70869701-70870757 GCF_000817695.3 Arachis duranensis
TCATGTGAAGTCACAAAAACAATTGAAAAAGCAAAAACAGAATGAAAAATAGAAAGAAAAATAGCACACCCTGGAGGAAAACTTGCTGGCGTTTAAACGCCGTAAGGGCAGCAAATGGGCGTTTAACGCCCAGTCTGGCACCATTCTGGGCGTTTAACGCTAGAAAGGGGCACCAGACTGGCGTTAAACGCCAGGAAGGGGCAAGAAGCTGGCGTTAAACGCCAGAAATGGGCACCAGCCCAGCATTTAATGCCAGAATTGGCAGAAGGAGCATTTTTGCTCGCCACTTGGTGCAGGGATGAAATTTCCTTGACACTTCAGGATCTGTGGACCCCACAGGATCCCCACCTACCCCACCACTCTCTCTCTTCTTCACCCATTCACCAATCACCTCAACACATCTTCCCCAAAAAACCCCTTACCTATCAAATCCCACTATTTTCTTTACCACTCACATCCATCCTTCATAAAACCCCACCTACCTCACTATTCAAATTCAAACCACTTTCCCTCCCAAACACACCCATAATGGCCGAACCATACAACCCCTCTCCACTCCTATATAAACCCATCTTCACTCCTTCATTTTCACACAACCTAAACACTACTTCTCCCCCTTGGCCGAACCACAAAGCAACTTCCATCTTCTCTATTTCTTCTTCTTCTTTTACTCTCTTCTTTCTTCTTTTGCTCGAGGACGAGAAAACCTTCTAAGTTTGGTGTGGTAAAAGCATTGCTTTTTATTTTTCCATAACCATTTATGGCATCCAAGGCTGGAGAAACCTCTAGAAAGAGGAAAGGGAAGGCAAAAGCTTCCACCTCTGAGTCATGGGAGATGGAGAGATTCATCTCAAGGGCGCATCAAGACCACTTCTATGAAGTTATGGCCATGAAGAAGGTGATCTCTGAGGTCCCTTTTAAACTCAAAAAGGGTCAACTTTGATCAAAGGTTGGACCAAGTCCTCTACCTTGGCAAGACAAGCCCATCACTAAGAAGTGGATGGAGCAAACAAGAGATCCCACTCATCATGAAATCCCTGAGATGCCTCAAGGGAA
>NC_029781.3:70871064-70875151 GCF_000817695.3 Arachis duranensis
AAGGAGACATGTTACTGAGGATCTGAAAAATCATAAAAATGATTCTTGAAGCAAGAAAAAGCAGTGAATACAAAAAAAAAGAGATAGTGTATGCGAAAAAAATGAGAGAAAAAGAAATAATAAAGTCATGATCCAAGGCAAAAAAGAGTGTGCTTAAGAACCCTGGACACCTCTAATTGGGGACTCTAGCAAAGCTGAGTCACAATCTGAAAAGGTTCACCCAGTTATGTGTCTGTGGCATGTATGTATCCGGTGGTAATACTAGAAGACAGAGTGCTTTGGGCCACGGCCAAGACTCATAAAGTAGTTGTGTTCAAGAATCATCATACTTAACTAGGAGAGTCAATAACACTATCTGGATTCTGAGTTCCTATAGAAGCCAATCATTCTGAATCTCAAAGGATAGAGTGAGATGCCAAAACTGTTCAGAGGCAAAAAGCTAAAAGCCCCGCTCATCTAATTAATGCTGATCTTCATAGATGTTTTTGGAATTCATTGCATATTCTCTTCGTTTTATCCTATTTGATTTTCAGTTGCTTGGGGACAAGCAACAATTTAAGTTTGGTGTTGTGATGAGCGGATAATTTATACGCTTTTTGGCATTGTTTTTAGTATGTTTTAGTTAGTTTTTATTATATTTTTATTACTTTTTATTTAAAATTCACTTTTATGGACTTTACTATGAGTTTGTGTGTTTTTCTGTGATTTCAGGTATTTTTTGGCTGAAATTGAGGGACCTGAGCAAAAATCTTATTCAAAAGCTGAAAAGGACTACAGATGTTGTTGGATTCTGACCTCCCTGCATTCGAAGTGGATTTTCTGGAGCTACAGAAGCCCAATTGGCGCGCTCTCAATTGCGTTGGAAATTAGACATCCTGGGCTTTCCAGAAATATATAATAGTCCATACTTTTCCCGAGATTTGATGGCCCAAACAGGCGTTCCAAGTCAGCTCAAGAATTCTGGCGTAAAACGCCGGAGCTGGCACAAGAATGGGAGTTAAACGCCTAAACTGGCACAAAAGCTGGTGTTTAACTCCAAGGAAAGTCTCTACACATAGAAGCTTCAAAGCTCAGCCCAAGCACACACCAAGTGGGCCCAGAAGTGGATTTTTATGTCATTTACTCATCTTTGTAAATCCTAAGCTACTAGTTCTCTACAAATAGGACCTTTTACTATTGTATTTTAATCTTTTGATCACTTTAGATCTTAGGATCATCTTTGGATGTCTAGTTCTTAGATTATGGGAGGCTGGCCATTTGGCCATGCCTAGACCTTGTTCTTATGTATTTTCAACGGTGGAGTTTCTACACACCATAGATTAAGGTGTGGAGCTGTACCTCGAGTATTAATGCAATTACTATTGTTCTTCTATTCAATTCGGCTTATTCTTGTTCTAAGATATTCATTTGCACCCAAGAACATGATGAATGTGATGTATGTGACGCTCATCATCATTCTCACCTATGAACACGTGCCTGACAACCACTTCCGTTCTACAAGCAAACAAGGCTTGAATGTTTATTTCTTGGATTCCTTAATCAGAATCTTCGTGGTATAAGCTAGAATTGATGGCGGCATTCAAGAGAATCAGAAGGTCTAAACCTTGTCTGTGGTATTCTTAGTAGGATTCAAGGATTGAATGACTGTGACGAGCTTCAAACTCCTGAAGGCTGGGCGTTAGTGACAGACGCAAAAGAATCACTGGATTCTATTCCAACCTGATTGAGAACGACAGATGATTAGCCGTGCTGTGACAGAGCACGTTGAACATTTTCACTGAGAGGACGGGACTATAGCCATTGACAACAGTGATGCACAACATACAGCTTGCCATGGAAAGGAGTAAGAAGGATTGGATGAAGATAGTAGAAAAGCAGAGAGACAGAAGGGACAAAGCATCTCCATATACTTATCTGAAATTCTCACCAATGAATTACATAAGTATCTCTATCTTTCTTTTATGCTTTATTCATAAATCATTCATAACCATTTGAATCTGCTTGACTGAGATTTATAAGATGACCATAGCTTGCTTCATACCAACAATCTCCGTGGAATCGACCCTTACTCACGTAAGGTTTATTACTTGGACGACCCAGTGCACTTGCTGGTTAGTTGTGCGAAGTTGTGATAAAGAGTTGAGATTGCAATTGTGCGTACCATGTTGATGGCGCCATTGATGATCACAATTTCATGCACCAATAGGGTAGGAATGGCGTAAGGAATGAAGAGGAAGCATGCAAAAATGGAAGGAACGCAAGGAATTGAGGAGATGACCAGCGAGAAGTCACGCGGTCGCATGGCTCACGTGACCGCACAAAATAGAAGAAATTACGGTGACGCGCTCGCGTGCCTGACGCGACCGCGCGGATTGGAAGCTGCACGAACAACGCGAAAGCGTGGTCGACGCGCACGCATGGTACGAGAAATGCTGAGTGACGCAAACGCGTGGACGATGCGGACGCATGACGAGCGCGATCTGCAGAATTATAGAAGTCGCTGGCTGATAAAACCATATTTCATGGTTTATCTTGTGCTCAATTGAGTGGTTTTTATCAACTCTTTACCCACTTATTCATACTATTTGCATGTTTTACATTTTCCTTCCTGATTTTGTGCTATGATTGAAAACATGCTTCTTTGATCTTATATTTGCTTATTATTAATCCTCTCTTATTATCATTAGATGCCTTGATATGTGTGTTAAGTGTTTTCAGATATTATAAGGCAGGAATGGCTCTGAGGATGGAAAGGAAGCATGCAAAAGTGGAAGGAATACAAGAAGTTGGAGAAACTGCTAAGCTGTCCAGCCTGACCTCTTCGCACTCAAACAGCTATAACATTAGCTACAGAGGTCCAAACGATGCAGTTTCAGTTGCATTAGAAAGCTAACGTCCGGGGCTTCGATTTAATATATGATTTGCCATAGCTGCCCCAACGCCAGGTGACACGAACGCGTGGGTGACGCGGACGCGTGACCTGGCAGGAACACAACCCGTGCGGCCACGTAAGCCATGCGGTCGCGTCACTTTTTCGCGACCTGTATGTACCAGAATATGCTGGGGGCAATTTCTGGGCTGTTTTTAACCCAGTTTGCGGCCCAGAAAACACAGATTAGAGGCTATAAAGTGGGGGAATCCATTCATGAGAAGGCTCTCACATTCACAATTTTAGGAGTAGATGTAGTTTTTAGAGAGAGAGGCTCTCTCCTCTCTCTTAGGATTAGGATTTAGGATTTCTCTTAGTTTTAGGAGTGACTCTCAATCCCAGGTTCAACGTTCTTTTACTTTATATTCCTCTTTTTACTTTCAGATGCTTCAATGCTTGTATTAGATAAGTTGCCTATTTGGCTTATGCTACATTCATGTTATGATTTTCTTAATTAATATTATTTGAGATAATTGAGATTTAAGATTGCTTTGCTCTGTTTAAGATTGCTTTCAATTTAATTTAGATATTTTTCTCACTTTTGGCCTTGGTTAAATAATTGGTGACTCTTGAGTTATCAAACTCATTGTTGATTGAGAATTGGAATTCTTCAAGAATTAATTCATCCACTTAACTTACCTTCATAGTGAGAGGTTAATAAAGTGGGAGAAAAATCCAATTCTCATTACAATTGATAAGGATAACTGGGATAGGACCTCCAGTCTTCATACCTTGCCAAGAGTTTATTTTACAGTTATTCCTTAATTTTTATTGCTTGAAAATATACCTGTGCACATTGCCCAAACTCCAAATTTCTCAAAACCCCAAATTTACAATCTCCATAACCAATAATAAGAACATACCTCCCTGCAATTCCTTGAGAAGACAACCCGAGGTTTGAATACTCGGTTATCAATTTCAAAGGGGTTTGTTACTTATGACAACCAAAACGTTTGTACAAAGGGATTTCTGTCGGTTTAGAGACTATATCTACAACGTGACTGTTTTTATGAAATTCTTTACTGGCAAAAATCCTAACGTCAAAATGGCGCCATTGCCGGGGAATTGCAAACGTGTGCCTTATTATTGGTTATTGTAAATATTTTTCAAAAAAAATTTCAGATTTTTATTTTAAAATTTTTTATCTTATCTTATCTT
>NC_029781.3:70875270-70891364 GCF_000817695.3 Arachis duranensis
ATGAACTCTCACCCCTTTGGCTATGAGTCTGGTTATAATTATGTTGCAGGAAGAGGAGATTATAATGACAACAGGCATCAAGGTTGGAAGAATCAAAGATGGGAGGAGCCACAAGGATTTGATCAACCCTCTTGGCAACAACCCCCTCCAATGCACTACAACCAATAACCATTCTGTGATGCATACCAAAATGATGACTATGGCAGACCCCCTTGTAGTTACCAACAAGTCCCGCCATATGCTTATGAACCATCTCCTCAACATAACTTTGGACCACCAAACTCACAAGCCCCTTTCCACCATTCACCTCCATATGACCCTAACCCTCATCCACCATACCAACCACCTTATGAACCAAATGAACCCTCCTATCTACCCCAAACCTCCATGGAGAAAGCACTTACCGATCTAAACTCTACTATACAAGCTCTCTTCACCCAAATCAGACCACCAATTACCTTCAACAATCAACCATCAAGCTCTAGTGCACTTCCTTGTCAACCATAGAATAATCTCTCCATCCCATCACCACCATCCATGGAAGAGCACCCACATCCATCAATCCAAGAGCAAGATGATCCCAATTATGCTATTGATATGGAACAGGAAAGAATGAATCATCTTCGCGAATCCATACTTCATAAAGAGCTAGAGGAGGCCCTACGGGTAAGGGTAGGAGAGACCCTTGAAGATAAAAGAATAGTTGAAAGGAGTTGTCATAGAAAGAAAAACATGAGGATGAGTACGATTTTATACTTAAACAACTAGACAAAGCAGCAATTATTAAAAAGGAAGAAATGGTTGCGGACTTAAGAGATGCTGTACCTCCATTGGAAAGTCCAGTCACAGAGCCTCCTTCCACGGTGTTTGATGTTGATGTTGAGAAGAGCGTACAACCTCCAAGGCAAATCATGGTTGAAGATTTTGTAGAGGTTGATCAAGAGGTAGAAGATGTCAAAGAAGAGCACAAGGGAGTGGAGCTTGAAATTACCTTGCCAAAGTTGTTGGAAACCCCTCCCCCTAAGTTGCCATCATCCTTCACAACATTCAAGTGGGTAAAATTCATATCCCTTAGCTTTCTAATTCCACTTGAATATGGGCTACTGGAGACGGATGGTCAACTTAGAGCTCTTTGTGACATTAAGAGTAAGCGGAAGATTGCCAGTGGTAAGAATTGTCCTGCAAGGTTCATCATGGTTGGTAGCTTTAAATTTAAGAGTAAAGGTTGGTATAGAGCTCAACTGAATGGGTCTAGGAAGTTGTTTGGCTGCTTACGTAAGAATTCAGACTGCTTGCCACCCGGAGGGAACAATATTGCTCAACCAAAAGACGGGTGCAAAAGCAAGATCTGGGACCCCGGAATCCATTCTATCAATCACCACTCTTGGGGCCTAGTCACTTGCTTTAACTTACTTGAAGGCTTTCTGCGCCTAGTTTGGGACCCCGGAGGTTACTAGAATCACAAACATTGGTGGAGATTCCTGGATGAGTTCAAACACAAGCCACCATAACAAGGAGCTCACCAAATGTCCAACTTAAGGACTTTAACTAAAAGTGCTAGGTGGGAGACAACCCACCATGGTATGATCGTTCATTTTCAATTTTATTTCTTGTTGTTTATTTCTATTTTATTTTATTATATTGAACCTGGAGTTTTGCATCACATTCATATTAACACCGCATTCTGCATCTTTTCAGATTAAAAAAAAAAGCGAGCACGCGACGCGACCGCATCAGCGACGCGTCCGCGTTGCAAGGAGATGGAAGACAATATTAATATAAATAGAGAGTTTCGCAGGAGCAGCGCTGGAGGCGTGCCAATGGCACAAATCACCCCACGCGAACGCGTCGCTGACGTGACCACGTCATATGGGAATAATGGTCTCCCATGCGACCGCGTCACCCATGCGGCCGCATGACCTGAAATTGGCGTAAAAAGGGTGTATGGCCGAAAGTTGAGCTGGAGTTGGGATGGACCCGTGCTAGTAGCACAAGCCCTGCCATGCGAACGCATCACTCACGCGTCCGCATCATATTGAAAATAAGGCCACCCACGCGACCGCGTCACCCTGGATTTTGGCAATACTGAGTTTTGAACAGAGAGTTGTGCGACCGCGAGGCTGCACTCGTGCCACTAGCACAAATCACGTCATGCGATCGCGTGCCCCACGCAACCGCGTCGCCAGCGTCGCACAACCTATCCAGCTTAGTGCCAATTTTCTTCTCTTTTCTCTTCTAATCCTAATTTCTTCCTTCTCTCTCCTTTCTCACTTTCTTTTTTCTACTTCTCATTCTTTTTCACTTTCATTTTATTTTATTTAATTTATTTGTATACTTTCATTCATTGCATGTTTTTATTTTTCTAAAGTTATTATTGGTGTTCAAATATTCTTATTCAACTGTTACATCTTTTCTGGTATTTTCTTGATGCTTAGTGACTTGTTTTATTCTGGATAGGTTATATTATTTATATCAATGCCAATCTTTTATACCTGTATTACTTTTTGCATTGACATGAATTTACATTACCTCTCCTTACCCACACTCTCAGACAAACAAGTCCATCAGCACAATCCTTAAAGAAAAGCATCAGTTGGAACACCCCGTCCACCTGCACATCTCAGCATGCATCGAGGACGGTGCAATCTTTAAGTGTGGGGAGGTCGATACCGATCTCCATGGGTTAGTACCTTCTTATCTAAACACCAATGTTTAAATTTTCTTTGTAGATTAGTTGTTGCATTTGCATATTTGTTTGATTTTTGCATATTTTACCACTTGGTTTAAATAATACTTTCTTTTTCAAGAAACCTTTTAAAGTATTTCACTAATTTGAATAAAATTTTTTGTTGCACTTGTTTGAAGAAATATTATATTGGAACATGGTTTAGAGCTCGAACACACAAAATCTGTGAGATTTTTGAGCCTATTTGAATTGGTTGCATTTTTTCAACCAATATTTTATTTTTGATGTGTGTTTTTCTCTCTAATATTGTGATCTTTGTCTTGCTTAATTCTATATTTCCATAATTTGATGTATGCATGCACTTATATGATTGAGGCCTTTGTTTCACTTAGCTTACATACCCATATGGCCTTAACCCTTCATTATCCCTTGCAAACCAATTTTGAGCCTATTTTACCCCTTTGTTCTTTATTTTAGCACATCATTAACTCTAAACGTAAAACGATAATGTCCTTAATTTGAATCCTTGGTTAGCTTAGACTAGTGAGAGTGCTTATGAATTAAGTGTGGGGAAAAGTGGGATTGAAACATTTGGTTTGAGAATTGAGTATGTTATATATCTTTATGAAAATGTGAAAAAAATATTTAGGACATGTTCATGCATTCAATAAATTAATCATATGCATTGAAACCAAAAAAAAGCAAATAATAAAAAGGGGACAAAATGCCCCAAAGTGAGAATTCAAAAGTTGAAAGCAATGCATATGTACTAACAAAATGCCCCAAAGTAAATGGCAATAGCAATGCATATGTACTGTACTCAAAACTTGGAATGCATAAATATGTAGAAAACGCAGTTAATGGGTAGTTATTGATTTTATATTATGATTGCATAGATTGTCCCAAGTTAGGTGGAAAGTTTAAGTTAATTAAGGATTCAGATTTTAGTCCACTTGGCCAAATACAACCTTACCTTGACCCTAACCCCATTACAACCCTTAAAAGACCTCTTGATATGTGTATCTGTGCATTAAATTTATGTTGATTGTTAGATGAAGAGCAAGCCTTCAAGGTTAGTAGAGAATTGAGAGAATCAAACCTTAAACACATCAGTGATTAGAGTGTATACACTTCCAGTGAGGGTTTGATGCTCAATTCCTTGTTCCCTGCTTTCATGAGCTATTTTCTTCTTGCAAGTCTATTTGTACTCCATTTTTATGATTTGAATTAGTGAAATCCAGTTCATATTTATTCTTGGAGAATTTATTTACTTTTAAACCAAGTGGGTAGAAACATTCTGCATGTAGTTGCATTCATATAAATAGGATTGCATTTCATACATCTTTATCATTCCTCTTCATCTTTATAGTTTCTCTTGAGCTTAGCATGAGGACATGCTAATGTTTAAGTGTGGGGAGGTTGATAAACCCATATTTCATGGTTTATCTTGTGCTCAATTGAGTGGTTTTTATCAACTCTTTACCCACTTATTCATACTATTTGCATGTTTTACATTTTCCTTCCTGATTTTGTGCTATGATTGAAAACATGCTTCTTTGATCTTATATTTGCTTATTATTAATCCTCTCTTATTACCATTAGATGCCTTGATATGTGTGTTAAGTGTTTTCAGATATTATAAGGCAGGAATGGCTCAGAGGATGGAAAGGAAGCATGCAAAAGTGGAAGGAATACAAGAAGTTGGAGAAACTGCTAAGCTGTCCAGCCTGACCTCTTCACACTCAAACAGCTATAACTTTAGCTACAGAGATCCAAACGACGCAATTCTAGTTGCATTGAAAAGCTAACATCCAAGGCTTCGATTTGATATGTAATTTGCCATAACTGCCCCGACGCCAGGTGACACAAACGCGTGGGTCACGCGGACGCGTGACCTGGCAGGAACACAACCCGCGCGGCCGCGTGAGCCATGCGGCCGCGTCACTTTTCCGCGACCTGTACGTACCAGAATATGCTGGGGGCAATTTCTGGGCTATTTTTAACCCAGTTTGCGGCCCAGAAAATACAGATTAGAGGCTATTAAGTGGGGGAATCCATTCATTCATGAGGAGGCTCTCACATTCGCAATTTTAGGAGTAGATGTAGCTTTTAGAGAGAGAGGCTCTCTCCTCTCTCTTAGGATTAGGATTTAGGATTTCTCTTAGTTTTAGGAGTGACTCTCAATCCCAGGTTCAACGTTCTTTTACTTTATATTCCTCTTTTTACTTTCAGATGCTTCAATGCTTGTATTAGATATGTTGCCTATTTAAAAATCCAATTCTCATTACAATTGATAAGGATAACTGGGATAGGACCTCCAGTCTTCATACCTTGCCAAGAGTTTATTTTACAGTTATTTATTAATTTTTATTGCTTGAAAATATACCTGTGCACATTGTCCAAACTCCAAATTTCTCAAAACCCCAAATTTACAATCTCCATAACCAATAATAAGAACATACCTCACTGCAATTCCTTGAGAAGACGACCCGAGGTTTGAATACTTGGTTATCAATTTCAAAGGGGTTTGTTACTTGTGACAACCAAAATGTTTGTACGAAGGGATTTCTGTCGGTTTAGAGACTATATCTACAACGCGACTATTTTTATGAAATTCTTTACTGGCAAAAATCCTAACATCACTGGCACAGATTCCGGGCCGCATTTCAACCCAGTTTTCGGCCCAGAAACACAGATTAAAGTCCGGGAACATGCAGAGACTCAGGACATCAATTCATATCAGATCATAATTTAATTTTAGATTTTAGATGTAGTTTTTAGAGAGAGAAGTTCTCTCCTCGCTCTTAGGATTTAGGATTAGGATTCCTCTTAAAGGATTTAGGATTTCAACTCTTCATCAGTTCAATATTCCTTTTACTTTATATTTCTCTTTTATTTTCAGATACTTTAATGCTTGTATTACATATGTTGCCTATTTGGCTTATGATCCATTCATGTTAGGATTTTCTTTATTTAATATAAATTGAGGTATTTCAGACTTATATGTTATGGATGCGTTAGCTTTATCCAATTTATTTTCATTCGAGTATATTTTCTTTCCTTTTGACTTTGGTTGATTAATTGGTAACTCTTGAGTTATCAAACTCGTTGTTGACTGAAAATTGGAATTCTTCAAGAATTAATTCAAGTTCCAATAACTCTAGCCTTTCCCAAGGAAAGACTAGGACCTGAGGAATCAAAAATTAATTCATCCGCTTGACTTACCTTCGTAGTTAGAAGTTGACTTAGTGGGGAAAAATCCAATTCTCATCACAATTGATAAGGATAACCGGGATAGGACCTCCAGTTCTCGTACCTTCAGCCTCTCTGTTACAGAGAGAGGCATGAGGTTTATGCTTGACCCTAGGTCATACAGAGCCTTATCAAAGGTAATGGTGCCTATGATACAAGGAATCAGGAAGCATCCAGAATCCGGCAGCTTCTGAGATAGCTTTTGCTGAACCAAGGCATTGAGTTCCTTGGTGAGCATTGGAGGTTTTTCCTCCAATGGCTCTATGCCAAACAACTTGGCATTCAGCTTCATCAGAAATCCTAGGTACCGAGCAACTTGCTCTTTCCTAGTTTCCTCTCCCTCATCAGAGGAGGAGTACTCTGCAAATTCTATGATCTTCAACCAAGCATTCAAGGGAACTTCAATGGGCTCTTCATGAACCTTGGGTGTTATCAGCTCTTCAATAGGGGATTCTCAGTAGGCTTAGGGTTGCCAACTACCCCTATTATGGCGTTCAACGCCAGGGCTTGGCCCTTTTTTGGGCGGTGAACGCCTATCTTGAATCCCTTTACTGGCGTTCAATGCCAACGTTAGTGCTACCTTAGGCATTGAATGCCCAGTGAGGCCTTTCTTACTAGCGTTCAACGCCAGTAATGGTGCTTCTGTAGGCGTTGAATGCCCAGTCACTATTCCCTAGCTGGTGTTCAATGCCAGAATTAGAGGATCATTGGATGTTGAACGCCCAACTACTGCCCTAAACGCTAGCTTCTCTACCAATTTAGGCATTGAATGCCTAGTAGGAATTCCCTCACTTTTTGGGTTGCCAACTACCCCTATTATGGTGTTCAACGCCAGGGCTTGGCCCCTTTTTGGGCATTGAATGCCCATCTTGTATCCCTTTACTGGCGTTCAATGCCAACTTTGGTGCTGCCTTAGGCATTGAACACCCAGTGAGGCCTTTCTTACTGGCGTTCAACGCTAGTGATGGTGCTTCTGTGGGCATTGAATGCCCAGCCACTATTCCCTAGCTGGCGTTCAATGCCAAAATTAGAGGATCATTGGACGTTGAATGTCTAGCTAATGCCCCATAGTTGGCGTTCAACGCCAGCTTCTCTGCCACTTTTGGCATTAAATGCCTAATAGGAATTCCCTCACTGGCGTTCAACACCAATGATTCTCCTTTAGATTTGGCCTCAGCTTCTACAGTGATAGCCTTGCACTCTTCTCTTGGATTAACCTCAGTGTTACTTGAAAGAATATTAGGAGGAGTATTAGGGATCCTCTTGCTCAACTGACCAACTTGTACCTCTAGATTTCTGATGGAGGACCTAATTTCAGTTATGAAACTGTGAGTGGTCTTAAAAAGTTCAGAAACTATGATTGCTAAGTCAGAAAGGCTCTGCTTAGAAGTCTCTATCTGTTGCTGAGAAGGTGGGAATGGTGGTCTGTTGTTGAAGCTATTCTGGGTTCTTCCACCTTGATTATTATTAAAGCCTTGTTGAGGCTTCTATTGATCCTTTCATGAGAAGTTAGGATAATTTCTCCATGAGGAGTTGTAGATGTTTCCATAGGGCTCTTCCATATAATTCACCTCTGCCATTATGGGTTGATCAGGATCATAAGCATCTCCCTTATAGGAGGTGTCTTGTGTGCTGCCTGTGGCAGCTTACATTCCAGTCAAATGCTGAGAGATCATGCTAATTTGTTGGGTCAAGATCTTGTTCTGAGCCTATATGGCATTCAGAGTATCAACCTCTATAACTTCTTTCTTCTGAGCTACCCCATTGTTCACATGGTTCCTCTCAGAAGTGTACATGAATTGGTTATTTGCAATCATTTCAATAAGTTCCTGTGCCTCTTTTGGTGTTTTTTTCGAGTAGAGTGATTCACCAGCAGAATGGTCCAAGGACATCTTGGAAAGCTCAGATAAGCCATCATAGAAGATTCCTATGATAGACCATTTTGGGAGCATTTCAGGAGGACATCTTCAGATCAGTTGCTTGTATCTTTCCCAAGCTTCATAGAGGGATTCACCCTCTTTTTGTTTGAAGGTTTGAACTTCCACCCTAATCTTACTCATTTTTTGAGGTGGAAAGAACTTGGCCAAGAAAGCATTGACCAACTTTTCCCAAGATTCTAGGCTTTCCTTAGGTTGAGAATCCAACCATATCCTAGCTCTGTCTCTAATAGCAAAAAGGAAAACATAAGTCTGTAGACCTCAGGATCTACTCCATTCATCTTAACAGTGTCACAGATTTGCAAGAATTTAGATAGGAACTGATGTGGATCTTCCAATGGAAGTCTATGGAACTTGCAATTCTATTGCACTAGAGAGACTAACTAAGACTTTAGCTCAAAGTTATTTACTCTAATGGCAGGTATAGAGATACTTCTGTCATAGAGGTTAGAATTGGGTGCAGTGAAGTTGCCAAGAACCTTCCTTGCATCTCCTTCATTATTCAGTTCAGCTACCATGTCTATGTTTTCTGCTTCCTGTTCGAATAGCTCTGTGAGATCTCTTTCGGAGGGTTGTGCTTTAACTTGTTGTAAACACCTTCTTAGAGTCCTCTCAGGTTTAGGATCAGGAGTAAAGAGAGGTTCTTTATCTCTGTTCCTGCTCATAAATAAGAAAAGAAAGCAAGGAAAGAAAGAAAGGAAGCTTCTATGCTTGAGTATAAAGGGCTTCCAGTGAGGTGTGGAGAAGAAAAGAAGAATGATGAAAGAAGAAGAGAGAAAGAATTCAAATAAAAGGGAAGAAGAATTCGAAAATTAAGAAGTGAAAAGAGAAACTAGAATTAAAATATTTTTTATTTTTTATTTTATTTATTAATTGAATTCGAAAATAAAAGCTAATAAACTAAAAAGATTTGAAAATTAAAAGATGATTTTCGAAAAAGAAGAGAGAGAAATAGAAGGGAAGTTTTCAAAAATAGAAGAGAGAGGAATTAGTTAAGAAGTTTTGAAAAATAAAAAAGAGAAAACAAGTAACTAATTAAGAAAGATTTAAAAATAAGATTTGATTTTAAATTTTGAAAAGATTTGATTTTGAAATTTAAAAAAGATTTTATTTTGAAATTTTAAATTTTAAATTTTAAATGTTAAAATTGAGCTTTAAATTTTGAATTTGAAATAAGATAAGATAAGATTTTTTTAATTTTAAAGAAAGATAAAAGATAAGATAAAGATTTGAAAAAGTTTTTGAATTTTAAAATTGTAAAAGAAAGAATAAAAAAAGATTTGAAAAGATTCAAAAAGATAAGATTTGAAATTAAATTTTGAAAAAAAAAATTTTTGAATTAATGAAGAAAGAGAAAAATAACCAAAAGACACTGATGAGCGGATAATTTATACGCTTTTTTGCATTGTTTTTAGATAGTTTTCAGTATGATTTAGACACTTATAAGAAAAATTCACATTTCTGGACTTTACTATGAGTTTGTGTGTTTTTCTGTAATTTCAGGTATTTTCTGGCTAAAATTGAGGGACCTGAGTGAAAATCTGATTCAGATGTTGAAAAAAAACTGCTGATGCTGTTGGATTCTGACCTCCCTGCACTCGAAATGGATTTTTTAGATCTATAGAAACCCAAATGGCACGCTCTCAATTGCGTTGGAAAGTATACATCCAGGGCTTTCCAGAAATGTATAATAGTCTGTACTTTGCTCGAGTTTTGACGACGCAAATTCACATTCAAATGCCAATTCCCTGCCATATTCTAGTGTAAAACGCTAGAAACAAGTTACAAGCTAGAGTTAAACGCCCAAAACAGGCTGCAAACTGGTGTTTAACTCTAAGAGAGGTCTTTACACATGAAAGCCTCAATGCTCAGCCCAAGCACACACCAAATGGGCCCGAAAGTGGATTTCTACATCATTTACTTATTTCTGTAAACCCTAGTAACTAGTCTAGTATAAATAAGACTTTTTACTATTGTATTTTCATCCTGGATGCGGGGATCTTTGATCAGTTTTATGCTATCTTAGACATTGGGGGCTGGCCTCACGGTCATGCCTGGACCATCATCACTTATGTATTTTCAACGGTGGAGTTTCTACACACCACAGATTAAGGTGTGGAGCTCTACTGTTCCTCGAGTATTAATGCAAAGTACTATTGTTCTTCTATTCAATTCATGCTTATTCTTATTCTAAGATATTCATTCTCACACAAGAACATGATGAATGTGATGATTATGTGACACTCATCACCATTCTCACTTATGAATGCGTGATTGACAACCACTTCCGTTCTACATGAAAACAAGCTTGAATGTATATCTCTTGGGTTTCTAATCAATGATTCACATTGACTCCCCTCTGACAATGGGGCATCTGAATCTGAGATTAGAATCTTTGTGGTATAGGCTAGAATCCATTGGCAGCATTCCTGAGATCCGGAAAGTCTAAACCTTGTTTGTGGTATTCCGAGTAGGATCTGGGATGGGATGACTGTGAAGAGCTTCAAACTCGCGACTGTAGGGCATAGTGACAGACGCAAAAGGATAGTAAATCCTATTCCTACACAATCGAGAACCAATAGCTGATTAGCCATACGATATCTGTGCATGGTATTTTTCATCCGAGACGAGAAATCTGACAGTTGATTAGCCGTACAGAAACCGTAGAGGACCATTTTCACTGAGAAGATGGGAAGTAGCCATTGACAACGGTGACACCCAACACACAGCTTGTCATAGAAAGGAGTATGAAGGATTGGATGAAGGCAGTAGAAAAGTAGAAATTCAGAAAGAACAACGAATCTCCAGATGCTTATCTAAAATTCCTACCAATGAATTACATAAGTATCTCTATCTTTATTTCATGTTTATTTATCTTTTAATTATCAAAACTCCATAACCATTTGAATCTGCCTGACTGATATTTACAAAATGACCATAGCTTGCTTTAAGCCGACAATCTCCGTGAGATCGACCCTTACTCACGTTCGGTTTATTACTTGGACGACCCAGTGCACTTGCTAGTTAGTTGTGCAAAGTTGTGAAAAAGAGTTGAGATTACAATTGTGCGTACCAAGTTGTTGGCGCCATTAAGATCACAATTTTGTGCACCAGACACTAAACCTAAAACTTTTTTATTAAAGACACTCGCTTTTTGGAAAATTGGAAGAACAAACACCAAAAGACACCAAAGTTAAAACTTTTAAGATTAAAATAAGAAAAGAAACAAGAACAACTTGAATACCAAGAAAGAACACTAAGAACAAGTTTTCAAAAATTTAAAGAAAAGATAAACACACAAGGGACACCAAACTTAAAAATTGACACTAGACTCAAACAAAAGACAAAAATTTTGAATTTTTTTTTTTTGAAAAAGAACCAAGAAAGTTCTAAAGTTTTACCAAGAACAAGAACAAAAGACTCAAACAAGAGATAAAGATTGATAAGGAAAAGATTTTTTTGAAAAAGAAAATAAAAGACTCAAACAAAATAGTAAAAAGTCCATAATCTAAGCAACAAGATAATCTGGTATTTTGTCAAATCCGAACAATCCCCGGGAACGTTGCCAAAAACTTGGTACGCAAAATAAGAACTCACACAACTGAACCAGCAAGTGTACTGGGTCGTCTAAGTAATACATGAGGTGAGTTAAGGTCAATCCCACAGAGATTGTTATCTTGAATCAAGCTATGGACACCTTGTAGGTCTCAGTCATGCGATTAGAAAAGATAGTTTGTTGAGAGAAACGCATAAAACAGGAATATGGATGAAATTACTTAATTTGAGTGAAACCAGTAATAAGAGAATGGTTGAGGCTTTGAAGATGCTTCATTCTTCTAGATCAACCTTTCTTATTGTCTTCTCCAACTGTGAGTGATTCCTTCCATGGCAGGCTATAAGTGATCAATGCCGGTTCAATGGCCGCCAATCTTCCTTCTTTAGGCCGAACGCCAGGTTTAGTGTGCGCCCAATCTGAATGAGGGTGAAGCTCCTGCAAGTCATTCCCTTGATGATCCTACTCAAAATACCACAGACAAGATCGAATCTCACGGATCAGAGAATATTGTGCCTTTGGTTCCAGCCTCTACCACAAAGACCCTAATCTCCCCAAACCTCGGCTGAACCGATGTCTCGAGAAGTCCCCAACGAAGTCGTGGATTAGCTGTCTAAGAGATGTATAATGAAGCTTGTGGTTCAGCGATCTCTGGTCAAGGACTCACACTGAACCCATGTAGAACGAGGATGATTGTCACGGATCATCTCATTCATAAAGTTGAAGAACGAAGATACATCTTAGAATAGAGTCACACACGAATTGAATAGAATAGTAGTACTTTTATTAATTCATGAAAATCAGTAGAGCACTTAACCTTAACATAGGAGGTTTAGTGGCTCATATTGTACAAAGAAATAGTATGATTCAATAAAATGGCATAAAGTCTGGGGAAGAAGATCCTAAACAAGGTGATCTTCTCCTATATATACTAATCTGATGACTAAGGATTACAAAAGTAGGGTAAAATAGTCTTTTAGTGCAAAAATCCACTTTTGGGCCTATTTGGTGAGTGTTTGGGCTGAGCTTGAGTGTCTTCCACGAGCTAGGGTCCCTTAAAGGCGTTGAACGCTGGCTAGGGACCCTCTTATGGGCGTTGGACGCCAGCCACCCCCTTGTGGGCGTTGAACGCCAGGAATGGGGCAGGTGGATGGCGTTGAATGCCAGTTTTGGGCCTTTATTTCTAAAGCAAAGTATAAACTATTATATATTTTTTGAAAGACCTGGATGTTAGCTTTCCATAGCTATTATGAGCGCGCCATTTGGACTTTTGTAGCTCCAGAAAAGCTCTTTCGAGTGCATGGAGGTCAGATCCTAACAGCATCTGTAATGCTTTCTCTGTCTCTGAATCAGATTTCTGCTCAAGCTCCTCAATTTCAGCCAGAAAATACCTGAAATCAACATAAAACACACAAACTCAAAGTATAATCCAGAAATATGAATTTTTCACTAAAAGCTATAAAAATATAAAAAAAACTTAAATAAAACGTAATAAAAACTATATGAAAATAATGCCAAAAAGCATATAAAATATCCGCTCATCACCAACCAGAATGAGATCAAGACCAGTCATCGGCAGACAAATCAGATCATGCACGAATTCACGTTGTTGTACTCAAAACAGGACTTGTGGACATCCTAACCTAGTCACCATAGCTTCGTGGGTAGCATTATACACCTTTAAATCATAACCCAAGACCACTATTTTCAATCCTAACTCATCAGCCTTTTCAAATGCAATGAATAAATATGTTGCTCCAAAATCAAATAATTCACTCAAAACTTTCCCGGTTATTTCACCGTTAACTCTAATCAGTGTCTCTGACCCCTCAGCACCTGTTGCAGAAGTGGTGTACACTCTCCCTGGCTGTTGTAACCTTCCGGTCTCATATTTTTTCTTCTCCGAACAATTCCCGGCCAGATGCCCGGGTTGTCCACAAAAGTAGCATATCCTAGTACCAAACCTGCATGGGACTCCCAGATGATACTTCCTACATCTGTGACAGCTCAAATTCTGTTGTGGCTGCTTTCCATACCTTATTCGTTGATTAGCATTAGCATTCGAACTTCTGAAGTTGCCCTGCCCATGATTGTTTTGAGGGACAAAGCCGCCACGTTTGAAGTTTCTGCCCCTTGGTGCAAAATTCCTCCCTGGAGTCCTCTAAAAAGGCACTCTCAGACTTCCTTTTTCTGCTGCAGCCTTTCTCACATACTCCTCAGCTACCTTACTCTTATTCACGAGTTCAGAAAACATCCTAATCTCCATAGGTACAACGAAGCTCAGAATATCACTTCGAAAGCCTCCGTCATACTTCATACATTTCTGCTCAGCAAAATCCTCAGGAGCTCCTTGAGAAATCCGGGAAAAGCAGCACAACTCCTCAAACCTGCTAGTATACTCAATAACAGTCATCTGGCCTTGTTTCAGCTGAAGCAGTTCAAGTTCTTTAGCATTCCTAACTGAACCGGGAAAGTATTTCTTGTGGAACTCTGTTCGAAATAATTTCGAAGAAATTATGACACCATCTGGCTACAGGATTTTCTGTGTTCCTTGCCACCAGTGCTGGGCCTCGCCTTGTAGCTGATAAGTTCCAAACTCAACCTACAGCTCTTCAGGAACTTGTTGAGCCTATAGTGCTCTCTCTATAGCCAAAATCTAGTTGTCCGCATCGGTGGGGTTTGAGGTTCCCCTAAAGGTCGGAGGATGAACCTTCAGGAAAAAGGAAAGTGTCACTGCACCCTCTTCACCATTATTGTTCCCGTGGTTACCATTATTTATTTGATTACCTAATGCCTCGGCTGTCGCCTGCATAGCCACAGCCATGAAGTCTACTAGTTCATTCCCGGTCAGACCAGGATTAACATTGCCTATTCTACCTCTGCCTCGCCCTGTGAGTCGACATCTGGTTCCTATACACACCAAGCAAGTGATATCAAGTTGATTAGTCTCAATATCGCAAGTCCAGTGCTTTAAGTTCCAAATGCATGCTCATGAACATTTATGCCACATATATTAGTTAGATATCCTAATAGCACATAAATACACACACAGAAAATGCATAGAAGCATAGTCAGTCCATCCCTCAGGCTCTATAGGAAAGAACTGCTCTAATACCATAATGTAATACCCTACCAATAGAGCTTTAGGCTTAAGTTGTAAAACAGAGGTGGTGTGGTATTATGACCTCTAAAATAAAATATATACATATAATAGCAGAAGGAATATAGTAAACTAGGAGCCTTGAAAAAATAGGTGAAACAAAATCGCAAAAATAAAAGCGCAACGCTCAGGAAACGGGATTACTTGCATGCTAAGAAACCTGAAGATCATAGGTTTAAATAAATAGAAACTGAGATTAGAGAGTCAAGAATACAAAGTGTGAATAGAGAGTCAAGAATACAGAATAACTAGCTCCTAACTCAGCCTGCGAAGCCAAGGCTGGCCGGAGAATATTTACATACATATATACGTATCCCAAAATACCCAAAATACAAAGATAAAACCTTAACTCTCCTTAAACCTCTAAGAGGGGCAAAATAAACAAGTTTCTTGGAAAGAAAGCTAAGTACATATATACATAAACTGAATAACAAAAGAATCAAGGAACCATTCTGCTTCAGAAGTCCAGACGCTTAGCGAGGTGCCTCTCGACCTGCATATGAAAACAACAACACAGTGTGGGGTGAGAACCGGAGGTTCTCAGCATAGTAAAGGTGCCATGGATATAAGATATAAGGTCCTGGGAATGTCAGAGGCAATTCTAGAACGCCGACGCTCAGATTATAAACCTTAACTTGTTAAACAGAAACCATAAAAAAGGTAGGTGTCTAAGGAATTCTAAACTCAGCTTAAACTTAACTTTAACACCAAACGTGCCCATCTTTCCTCCACTTCTCCATCACCAATAATTTAGCAGAGACAGACAATCAAACAATTTCAAGCACAAGTAGAAGGCAGGTAGTGCAAGTAGCAAATATAATAATTAGCATAATGTATATTCAGTTAGGCATTCCCAAGTATGCATAGCAAACAAACAAACAGAATACACACAATGTATGCCTGCCTATGGCTGATGAGGCTCATCTGTCGGTTATCAAGCCAACTCGACAAGTCCGAAACCCTTGGACTGTCCCTCGTCGCGCATCCCCACGAGTCTATGCATAGCTTTTTCTCATTTCATTCATACATTCATACATTCATATATAACTTACTCAATGGGGGATATCCATTCTCGGGAATTTATACGTGCCCGGTCACCCTTACAGCATAGGATCAATGATGAGCGGATAATTTATACGCTTTTTGGCATTGTTTTTAGTATGTTTCTAGTAGGATTTAGTTAGTTTTTAGTATATTTTTATTAGTTTTTAGTTAAAATTCACTTTTCTGGACTTTACTATGAGTTTGTGTGTTTTTCTATGATTTCAGGTATTTTCTGGCTGAAATTGAGGGACCTGAGCAAAAATCTGATTCAGAGACTAAAAAGGACTGCAAATGCTGTTGGATTCTGACATCCCTGCACTCGAAGTGGATTTTCTGGAGCTACAAAAGCCCAATTGGCGCGCACGCAATGGCGTTGGAAAGTCGACATCCTGGGCTTTCCAGCAATATATGATAGTCCATACTTTGCCCAAGATTTGATGGCCCAAACCGGCGTTCAAAGTT
>NC_029781.3:70892380-70893551 GCF_000817695.3 Arachis duranensis
CAATTTAGCTCTTGAATGCAATGTTCTGCTGAAGCTTGGCTGACCATGTCTAATTCCTTTAGACTGAAGTTTTAGACTAACATTGCATGATTCTTGGAATTCTCATTAAGAATTTTGATATCTTTATTTTCTTTTCTACTTAATTTTCGAAAAAATCCAAAAAAAAAATTTACAAAATCATAAAATCCAAAAATATTTCTTGTTTGAGTCTAGTGTTTCATGTTAAGTTTGGTGTCAATTGCATGTTTCTGTTCTTCTTGCATTCATTCATGTGTCTTAAGTGATCTTCAAGATGTTCTTGATGATTTCATTGCTCTGATTTTTAAATTCTATTGACTTGAGTGTTCTGTGTTTCTCATGTGCATTCTCATTTTGTTAGTGTCAGTAGTATACAAACTGCTAAGTTTGGTGTCTGCATGCATTGTTTATTTGATTTTAGTTGCATTTTGATTATTCCTCATTATTAAAAAATTCAAAAATATTTTTAATTTGTGTCTTTTCAAATCAATAATACAGAGAATTGAAGATTCAGAACATACAGCAGAGGAATTATACAGAAAAGGCTGGGCGTTCAAAACGCCCAGTAAAGAAGGCAAACTGGCGTCTAAACGCCAGCCAGGGTGCCTGGTTGGGCGTTTAATGCCCAAAAGGGTAGTGGTTTGGGCACCATTCTGGGCGTTTAACGCCAGGATGGCACAAGAGGGAAGATTTTGTTTTCAAATCAAATTTTTTTTAGTTTTCAAAATCTTTTTAAAATCAAATCTTTTTAAAATGTTTTTCAAATCATATCTTCTCAATCACATTCTTTTAAAACCAATCATATCTTCCTAATCACATCTTTTTCAAAATAGTTTTCAATCATATCTTTTTAATTTCTAATTTCAAAATCTTTTTCAAAAATCACTTTACTTCTTTCTCAATCTTGGTTTTTGAAAATCAATTAAAGTTTTTCAAAATATTTTTTTTAAAAAAATCTTTTTAAATTATTTTCGAAAATTTCTTCCCCTCTTCTCACATCCTTCTATTTATGGACTAACACTATTCCTCAATGAACAATTCGAACTCCATCTCTCTTGATAACTTCGAATTCTTCTACTTCTGCCTTCTATTTTTCTTTTCCTCTGACACCTCAAGGAATCTCTATACTGTGACATAGAGGATTCCATATTTC
>NC_029781.3:70893774-70895041 GCF_000817695.3 Arachis duranensis
ACAATGCAAGAAAGGTGCTTGGTGACTTTACTGCACCTACTCCCGACTTCTATGGGAGAAGCATCTATATTCCTGCCATTGGAGCAAACAACTTTGAACTTAAGCCTCAATTAGTTTCTCTAATGCAACAGAATTGCAAGTTCCATGGACTTCCATTGGAAGACCCTCATCAGTTCTTGGCTGAGTTCTTGCAAATCTGTGACACTGTCAAGACTAATGGGGTTGACCCTGAGGTCTACAGACTTATGCTATTCCCTTTTGCTGTAAGAGACAGAGCTAGGATATGGTTGGACTCACAACCTAAAGAAAGCCTGAACTCTTGGGAAAGGAGGTTCATCCAGTTCTTTGGTGAGCAAAGGAGGTTCATCCTCCCAAGTCTCATTTCCAAATAACTTGTCATTTAGCTTCATGATTGCTCCAAGGTATTTAGCAACTTGCTCTTCAGTGACATACTCATCCTCTTCAGAGGAGGAATACTCATCAGAGCTCATGAATGGTAGAAGTAAGTCTAATGGAATCTCTAGGGTCTCAGTTTGAGCCTCAGATTCCCATGGTTCCTCATTGGGGAACTCATTGGAGGTCAGTGGACGTCCATTGAGGTCTTCCTCAATGGCGTTCACTGCCTCTTCTTCCTCCCAAAATTCGGCCATGTTGATGGCCTTGCACTCTCCTTTTGGATTTTCTTCTGTATTGCTTGGAAGAGTACTAGGAGGGAGTTCAGTAATTTTCTTGCTCAGCTGACCCACTTGTGCCTCCAAATTTCTAATGGAGGATCTTGTTTCAGTCATGAAACTTTGTGTGGTTTTGATTAGATCAGAGACCATGGTTGCTAAGTCAGAGTTATTCTGCTTAGAACTCTCTGTCTGTTGCTGAGAAGTGATGGAAAAGGCTTGCTATTGCTAAACCTGTTTCTTCCACCATTATTATTGTTGAAACCTTGTTGAGGTCTCTGTTGATCCTTCCATGAAAAATTTGGATGATTTCTCCATGAAGGATTATAGGTATTTCCATAGGATTCTCCCATGTAATTCACCTCTTCCATTGAAGGTTTCTCAGGATCATAGGCTTCTTCCTCAGATGAAGCCTCCTTAGTACTGCTTGGTGCATTTTGCATTCCAGACAGACCCATATTGACTTGTTGAGTCAATATTTTGTTCTGAGCCAATATGGCATTCAGAGTGTCAATCTCAAGAACTCCTTTCTTCTGACTAGTCCCATTGTTCACAGGATTCCTTTCAGAAGTGTACATGAATTGGTTATTTGCAAC
>NC_029781.3:70895271-70896810 GCF_000817695.3 Arachis duranensis
GGAGTAGGTGCAGTAAAGTCACCCAGCACCTTCCTTGCATTGTTGGCATTGTTGTTGTTTTCGGCTGCCATAGGTTCTTTTTCTTTGAAGAATTCGGTCAGGTCCTCTAAAGAGAGTTGTGCTTTGGCTTCTCTTAGCTTTCTCTTCAAGGTCCTTTCAGGTTCAGGATCAGCCTCAACAAGAATGTTTTTGTCTTTGCTCCTGCTCATAAGAAAGAGAAGGGAACAAGAAAATGTGGAATCCTCTATGTCACAGTATAGAGATTCCTTTAGGTGTCAGAGGAAAAGAAAAGTAGAAGACAGAAGTAGAAAATTCGAACTTATCAAAGGAGATGGAGTTCGAATTTTGCATTAAGGGATATTGTTAGTCCATAAATAGAAGGATGTGAGAAGAAGGGAAGTGATTTTTCGAAAATTAAGTAAAAAAAAAAAAAATTTTTGACAACATTTTTGAAAAACATTACTTAATTTTCGAAAATGAAAGTGGAAAAGAACTAAGGTGATTTTTAAAAAAAGATTTTGAAATTAGAAATCAAAAAGATCTGATTGAAAATTATTTTGAAAAAGATGTGGTTAAGAAAATATGATTGGTTAAAAAAAATGTGATTGAGAAGATATGATTTGAAAAACATTTTAAAAAGATTTGATTTTGAAAATTAAAAACTTGACTAACAAGAAAATATATGATAGTAAGTATTTTTGAAATGTTGAATCAAATCATTAATTGATAGTAAGTATTTTTGAAAAAGGTAAGAAATTGATTTTGAAAAAGATTTGATTGAAAAATTGATTTGAAAAAGATTCGATTTTGAAAAGATTTTGAAAACTTAGAAAAAATTTGATTTGAAAACAACATCTTCCCCCTGTAGCCATCCTGGCGTTAAACACCCAGAATGGTGCACATTCTGGCGTTTAACGCCCAAAACTATACCCTTTTGGGCGTTAAACGCCCAACCAGGTACCCTGGCTGGCGTTTAAACGCCAGTCTGTCCTTCTTCACTAGGCGTTTTGAACGCCCAGCTTTTTCTGTGCAATTCCTCTGCTGAATGTTCTGAATCTTCAATTCTTCTGTATTATTGACTTGAAAAGACACAAATTACAAATATTTTTGGATTTTTAATAATAAGGATAAATCAAAATGCAACAAGAATCAAATAACAATGCATGCAAGACACCAAACTTAGCAGTTTGTATACTACTGACACTAACAAAATGAGAATGCATATGAGACACACAAAAACACTCAAGTCAAGAGAATTCAAAGATCAGAGAACGAGAATCATCAAGAATTACTTGAAGATCCTTAAGCCAAGCCTTAGCAGATCACTGCTCCAAAAGCAAGATTGATAAAAATCAACAAGCTCTTGTGATGATAAGTTGAAACCTCGGTCCAATGAGATTAGACATGGCTTCTCAGCCAGCCAGACTTCAACAAATTATCATGAAACTCTAGAATTCGTCTTCAAGAATTTCGAAAAAATAAATACCTAATCTAAGCAACAAGATGAACCTTCAGTTGTCCAAACTGAACAATCCCCGA
>NC_029781.3:70897140-70899713 GCF_000817695.3 Arachis duranensis
TGGTGCACGAAATTGCAATAACACTTTTGCAATCCCGCACAACTAACCAGCAAGTGCACTGGGTCGTCCAAGTAATACCTTGCGTGAGCAAGGGTCGATTCCACGGAGATTGTCGGCTTGAAGCAAGCTATGGTTATCTTGTAAATCTTAGTCAGGATATCAGAAATTATCAGGATTGATTGTGAAAAGCAAAAGAACATGAATTGATTACTTGTTATGCAGTAATGGAGAATAGGTTGAGGTTTTGGAGATGCTCCATCTTCTGAATCTCTGCTTTCCTACTGTCCTCTTCATCAAACACGCAAGGCTCCTTCCATGGCAAGCTGTATGTAGGGTTTCACCGTTGTCAGTGGCTACCTCCCATCCTCTCAGTGAAAATACATCTCGATGCTCTGTCACAGCATGGCTAATCATCTGTCGGTTCTCGTTCAGGCCGGAATAGAATCCATCGATTCTTTTGCGTCTGTCACTAACGCCCCGCCTGCTAGGAGTTTGAAGCACGCCACAGTCATTCAATCATTGAAGCCTACTCAGAATACCACAGACAAGGTTAGACCTTCCGGATTCTCTTGAATGCCGCCATCAGTTCTCGCCTATACCACGAAGATTCCGGTTGAAGAATCCAAGAGATAAACACTAGAGCCTTGGTTGCTTGTAGAACAGAAGTGGTTGTCAGTCACTTTGTTCATAAGTGAGAATGATGATGAGTGTCACGGATCATCACATTCATCAAGGTGAAGAACAAGTGATATCTTGGACAAAGAACAAGCGGAATTGAATAGAAGAATAATAGTAATTGCATTAACACTCGAGGTACAGCAGAGCTCCACACCTTAATCTATGGTGTGTAGAAACTCCACCGTTGAAAATACATAAGAACAAGGTCTAGGCATGGCCGAATGGCCAGCCTCCCAATGATCTAAGATAGCATAAAATGAATATAGCTACCAAAGTCTTCAAATACAATAGTAAAAGGTCCTACTTATAGCCAGTTCCGGCGTTTAACGCTGGAAATCTTGAAGGTGACTTTGAACGCCGGTTTGGGCCATCAAATATTGGGCAAAGTATGAACTATCATATATTGCTGGAAAGCCCAGGATGTCTACTTTCCAACGCCGTTGAGAGCGCGCCAATTGGGCTTCTGTAGCTCCAGAAAATCCACTTCGAGTGCAGTGAGGTCAGAATCCAACAGCATCTGCAGTCCTTTTTGGTCTCTGAATTAGATTTTTGCTCAGGTCCCTCAATTTCAGCCAGAAAATACCTGAAATCACAGAAAAACACACAAACTCATAGTAAAGTCAGGAAAAGTGAATTTTAACTAAAAACTAATAAAAATATACTAAAAACTAACTATATCATACCAAAAACATACTAAAAACAATGCCAAAAAGTGTATAAATTATCCGCTCATCACAACACCAAACTTAAATTATTGCTTGTCCCCAAGCAACTGAGAATCAAACAAGATAAAAAGTGTCCAGAGCTCTTAAGCACACTCTTTTTGCTTTGGATCACGACTTTAACCACTCAGTCTCAAGCTTTTCACTTAGACCTGCATGCCACAAGCACATGGTTAGGGACAGCTTGATTTAGCCGCTTAGGCCTGGATTTTATTTCCTTTGGCCCTCCTATCCATTGATGCTCAAAGCCTTGGATCCTTTTTACCTTTGCCTTTTGGTTTTAAGGGCTATTGGCTTTTTCTGCTTGCTCTTTTTTTCTTTCTAATTTTTTTTTCGCAAGCCTTTGTTCTTCACTGCTTTTTCTTGCTTCAAGAATCAATTTCATGATTTTTCAGATTATCAATAGCATTTCTCTTTGTTCATCATTCTTTCAAAAGCCAACAATTTTAACATTCATAAACAACAAGATAAAAAATATGCACTACTCGATCATTCATTCAGAAAACAAAAAGTATTGTCACCACATCAATATAATTAAACTAAATTCAAGGATAATTTCGAAATTCATATACTTCTTGTTCTTTTGTATTAAAAACATTTTTCATTTTAAGAAAGGTGAAGGATTCATGGAGTTATTCATGGCCTTAAGACAAAGTTACTAAGTACTAATGATCATGAAGTAGAGACACAAAACATAAACAAACATATAGCATAAAAATCGAAAAATAGAGAATTAAGAACAAGGAAGTTAAGGAATGAGTCCACCTTAGTGAGGGTGGCGCCTTTTTGAAGGACTAATGGTGCTTTTTGAGCTCCTTTATGTCTCTTCCTTGCCTCTGTTGCTTGATCCTTAGTGATTTTGGTGCTCTTATCCTTAGTTGCTCCCAATAGTTGTGTGGAGGAAAATATATCCCCTGAGGTATCTCAGGGATTTCTTGATGAGGGAATTTCTCATGCTCTCTTGATGTGCACTCAAATGCTCTATTACTAAGCTATGGACCCTTGAGATGAATCTCTCCATCTCCCATGACTCAGAGGTAGAAGCAATTGTCTTCCCTTTTTCTTCTTCTTTTTTTTTTTGAGGTTTCTCTGGCCTTAGGTGCCATCAATGGTTATGGAAAAACAAAAAAAGCTATGCTTTTACCACACCAAACTTAGAATGTTGCTCGCCCT
>NC_029781.3:70899755-70902068 GCF_000817695.3 Arachis duranensis
TGTGAGTGGTGAAGAGGTAATGGGGAAGAGAGATTGAGGTGATTGGTGAAGAAGAGAGGATGAATGTTGAGAAGAGGGGAGAATATGGTAGGTCGGGATCCTGTGGGGTCCACAGATCTTGAGATGATCCTGTGGGGTCCACAGATCCTGAGGTGTCAAGGATTTACATCCCTGCACCAATTAGGCATGTAAAATTCCTTTGCATGCAGTTCTGGCATTTAAACGCCGAGGTGATGCATGTTCTGGGCATTCAACACCCAACTGCAACATGTTTTTGGCGTTGAATGCCAGCTTTCCTCAGTGTACAATCCTGGCATTTAAACGCCATATTACTGCATGTTTCTGGCGTTCAGCACCAGATCCATGCTCTGTTCTGGCGTTGAACGCCAGCCAGATGCTCCTTACTGGCGTTTAAACGCCAGTAAGTCCTTCCTCCAGGGTGTGATTTTTCTTCTGCTGTTTTTGATTCTGTTTTTAATTTTAGTATTTTTTTCATGACTCCACATGATCATGAACCTAATAAAACATAAAATAACAATAAAAAGAAAAATAAAATTAGATAAATAAAAATTGGGTTGCCTCCCAATAAGCGCTTCTTTAATGTCAATAGCTTGACAGTGGGCTCTCATGGAGCTTCACAGGTGATCAGGTCAATGTTGTAGACTCCCAACACCAAACTTGGAGTTTGGATGTGGGGATTCAACACCAAACTTAGAGTTTAGCTGTGGCCTCTCAGCACCAAACTTAGAGTTTGATTGTGGGGGCTTTGTTTGACTCTGTACTGAGAGAAGCTTTTCATGTTTCCTCTCCATTGTTAAAGAAGAGCACCCTTGGGTTTTAAACACAAGGTAGTCCCCATTCGATTGAAGGACTAATTCTCCTCTATTAACATTTATCACAGCTCCTGCTGTGGCTAGGAAAGGTCTTCCAAGGATGATGCATTCATCCTCCTCCTTCCTAGTGTCTAAGATTATGAAATCAGCAAGGATGTGAGGCCTTTAACCTTTACCTACACGTCCTCTACCAATCCATAAGCTTGTCTTACTGACTTGTCTGCCATTTACAATGAGAGTATGGCAGGCTGTACCTCAATGATCCCCAGCTTCTCCATTACAGAAAGTGGCATAAGATTTATACCTGACCCCAGGTCACACAGAGCTTTTTCAAAGATCATGGTGCCTATGGTGCAGGGTATTACGAATTTGCCAGGATCTTGTCTCTTTTGAGGTAAGGTTTGCTGAACCCATGTGCCTAGTTTACTGATGAGCAAGGGAGGTTCACCTTCCCAAGTCTCATTACCAAATAACTTGGCATTCAGCTTCATGATAGCTCCTAGATATTGAGCAACTTGCTCTCCAGTTACATCTTCATCCTCTTCAGAGGAAGAATAGTCTTTAGAGCTCATGAATGGCAGAAGGAGGTTTAATGGGATCTCTATGGTCTCTATATGAGCCTCAGATTCCTTTAGGACCTCAATAGGGAACTCCTTCTTGCTTGAGAGACGTCCCATGAGGTCTTCCTCATTGGGATTCGCGTCCTCTCCCTCCTCCTTGCATTCGGCCATATTGATTATATCAATGGCCTTGCACTCTCTCTTTGGATTTTCTTCAGTATTGCTTGGGAGAGTACTAGGAGGAGTTTCAGTTACTTTCTTACTCAGCTGGCCCATTTGTGCCTTCAAATTTCTAATGGAGGATCTTGTCTCATTCATGAAACTTAAAGTGGCTTTGACAGATCAGAGATTAAGTTTGCTAAATTAGAGGGGCTCTGTTCATAATTCTCTGTCTGTTGCTGAGAAGATGATGGCTAAGGCTTGATATTACTAAGCCTATTTCTTCCACCATTATTAAAGCCTTGTTGAGGCTTTTGTTGATTCTTCCATGAGAAATTCGGATGATTTCTCCATGATGAATTATAAGTGTTTCCATAAGGTTCACCCATGTAATTTACCTCTGCCATTGGAAGGTTCTCAGGATCATAAGCTTCTTCTTCAGAAGATGCCTCTTTAGTACTGTTGGATGCATTTTGCCATCCATTCAGACTTTGAGAAATCATGTTGACTTGCTGAGTCAACACTTTGTTCTGAGCCAATATGGCATTCAGAGCATCAATTTCAAGAACTCCCTTCCTCTGAGGCGTCCCATTATTCACGGAATTCCTCTCAGAAGTGTACATGAATTGGTTATTTGCAACCATGTCAATGAGTTCCTGAGCTTCTGACGGCGTTCTCTTTAGGTGAATGGATCCACCTGCAGAATGGTCCAATGAAATTTTGGAAAACTCAGATAGACCATAATAGAATATATCTAATAT
>NC_029781.3:70902157-70907369 GCF_000817695.3 Arachis duranensis
TGTGAGTTCAACCATGTTCTAGCTCTGTCTCTTATAGCAAAAGGGAAAAGCATGAGCCTGTAGACTTCAGGATCTACTCCATTTTTCTTAACAGTCTCACAAATCTGCAAGAACTCAGTTAATAACTGGTAAGGATCTTCAGATGGAAATCCATGAAACTTGCAGTTCTGTTGCATTAAAGCAACTAATTGAGGTTTCAACTCAAAATTGTTTGCTCCAATGGCAGGAATTGAGATGCTTCTTTCATCAAACTTGGACATGGGTTTAGTAAAATCACCAAGCATCCTCCTTGCATTATTGTTGTTGGGTTCGGCTGCCATCTCCTTCTCTTGTTCGAAAATTTCAGAAAGGTTGTCTCTGGATTGTTGTAATTTAGCTTCTCTTAGTTTCCTCTTCAGAGTCCTTTCAGGTTCAGGATCAGTTTCAACAAAAGTGCCTTTTTCCTTGTTCCTGCTCATATGAAAGAGAAGAGAAAAAGAAAAGGAAGAGGAATCCTCTATGTCACAGTAAAGAGGATCCTTATTATTAGTAGAAGAAGAAAGGGGATAAGGATTAAGAAGAAGGAATAATCCAAACACAAGGGTAAGGATAGAGAAAGTGATTGGAGATGAAGAGAGGTGAAGAGAAGTGTTAGTAAATAAATAAATAAATAGAAGAAGATGAGAGAGAGAATTCAAAAATTAATTTTGAAAAGGAGTTAGTGATTTTTGAAAATTAACAAGAAAGTAACAAACTTCAAATTTTTGATCAATCACATTAATTGTTAGTGTAATTTCGAAAATTAAGATAAAATTAAGAAAAAGATTTTGAAAATAATTTTAAAATTTTTGAAATTAATAAGATAAAAATGAAAAAGATTTGATTTTTGAAAAAAAAAATTTGAAAAGATAGGATTTTTAAAATTCAAAATTTGACTTGACTTATGAGAAACAACTAATTTTAAAAATTTTTGACTACGTCAACTCAAATTTTTGAAAATTAAGAGAGAAATAAGGAAAAGATATTTTTTTATTTTTGAATTTTTAATGATGAGAGAGAAAAACAACAAAAATGACTCACAACAAGAAAATTATGAATCAAAACTCATGATGCATGCAAGAACACTATGAATGTCAAGATGAACACCAAGAACACTTTGAAGATCATAATGAACATCAAGAACATATTTTTGAAAAATTTTTGATGCAAAGAAAACATGTAACACACCAAACTTAGAAATCTTTAATGCATGGATACTATGAATGAAAAAATGCATATGAAAAGCAATAAAAGACACAAAACAAGAAAACATCAAGATCAAACAAGAACAACTTGAAGATCATGAAGAACACTATGAATGCACATTAAGAACACCATGAATGCATGAATGTTTCGAAAAAAATGCAAGAACAATATGAATATGCAATTGACACCAAACTTAAAAATTAACTCAAGACTCAAACAAGAAACAAAAAATATTTTTGATTTTTATGATTTTATGATTTTTTTAATTTTTTTAATAAATTTTTCGAAAATATTCTTTAGAAAAACGAAAATAAAGAAAAAAAATTTTTGAAAGATTTTTGAAAACTTTTTGAAAAGAAAATTACCTAATCCGAGCAACAAGATGAATCGTTAGTTGTCCAAACTCGAACAATCCCCGGCAACGGCGCCAAAAACTTGGTGGACAAAATTGTGATCATCAACAATGGCTCCAAAGACTTGGTGCTCTCAAACAAAAATCACACTTTGTCACAACTCCGCACAACTAACCAGCAAGTGTACTGGGTCGTCCAAGTAATACCTTACGTGAGTAAGGGTCGATCCCACAGAGATTGTTGGTATGAAGCAAGCTATGGTCATCTTGTAAATCTCAGTTAGGTGGATAGTAAATGTTATGGAGTTTTCGAATAATAATAATAAATAAGCAGAAAATAAAGAAGAGCTACTCATGTAATTCAATGGTGGGAATTTCAGATAAGTGTGTGGAGACGCTTGTCCCTGTTGAATCTCTGCTTTCCTACTACCTTCCTTCAATCCTTCTTATTCCTTTCCATGGCAAGCTGTATGTAAGGCATCACTGTTGTCAATGGCTACATACCATCCTCTCAGTGAAAAAGGTCCAAATGCTCTGTCACGGCACGGCTAATCATCTGTTGGTTCTCGATCATGTTGGAATAGAATCCCTTGATTCTTTTGCGTTTGTCATCACGCCCAACAATCACGAGTTTGAAGCTCGTCACAGTCATTCAATCCCTGAATCCTACTCGGAATACCACAGACAAGGTTTAGACTTTCCGGATTCTCATGAATGCCGCCATCAATCTAGCTTATACCATGAAGATTCTGATTAAGGAATCCAAGAGATATGCGCCGGGTCTAAAGTAGAACGGAAGTGGTTGTCAGTCATGCGTTCATAGGTGAGAATGATGATGAGTGTCACGGATCATCACATTCATCATGTTGAAGTGCAACGAAAATCTTAGAATAGGAATAGCTGAATTGAATAGAAAATAGTAGTAATTGCATTAAAACTTGAGGTACAACAGAGCTCCACACCCTTAATCTATGGTGTGTAGAAACTCTACCGTTGAAAATACATAAGTGATGAAGGTCTAGGCATGGCCGAATGGCCAGCCCCCAATGTCTAAGATCGCATAAACTGATCAAAGATGTCTAATACAATAGTAAACTATCCTATTTATACTGGAAAGCTCTGGATGTCTACTTTCCAAAGCCGTTGAGAGCGCACCATTTGGAGTTCTGTAGCTCGAGAAAATCCATTTCGAGTGCAGGGAGGTTAGAATCCAACAACATCAGCAGTCCTTTGTCAGCCTTCTATCAGAGTCTTGCTCAGGTCCCTCAATTTCAGCCAGAAATTATCTGAAATCACAAAAAAATACACAAACTCATAGTAAAGTCCAAAAATGTGAATTTAGCATTAAAAATAATGAAAACATCCCTAAAAGTAACTAAATCATACTAAAAACTACCTAAAAACAATGCCAAAAAGCGTATAAATTATCCGCTCATCAGTAAATACTATAATATGGGGCTAAAAGAGTGAAAATAGAGGTTTAGAAGTTTGAAATTTGACTTAAAAACACAAAAATCCATTTTGATGCCAGGGCATTTTGGCCAGTTTCACTGACCTTTTCTTTACTGTTTTTAGGTAATTTCATGCATTTTCTTAGGAAATAAGTTAGTTTTGGGCAAATATTCACTCAGACCTTGATTCAAGCATTCATTGTGTATTTTTCATTATTTCATGTGAATTTTGCATGATTTTAATGACAAAATTGTATATTGCATTACCCATGACGTGGACTAGAAATTTGATGCACTCTATTGCTTGATTTCAGGACCAAAGGAAGCAAGGAATGGGAGGTAACTTGCAAAGTTAAGGAGAAAAGTGATTGCCAAAAACACTCTCAAAAGCCATCAATGCCCACGTTAAAGAGTCACGTTAACCAAGTTAACGTGAACTCTAACGTAGAGAAGAGAAGTTGAGCCAACGTTAGATTGTCACTAACGTTGGCAATTGCTCATAAATGGCCACGTTAGAAGCCACGTTAACCTAGTTAACATGGCCTCTAACGTTAAAGGGGGAAGAGAAGCCAACGTTAGTGACACTCAACATTGTCACTAACGTTGGCCTAAGGTGCAAATAGCCACGTTAACTCCCACGTTAACTTGGTTAACGTGGGAGCTAACGTAAGAGATGGAGAGTTGTCGACAACGTTAGTGACACTTAACATTGTCACTAACGTTGGAGCAACCACACAACCCCCAAGAGCCACGTTAACCTCCACGTTAACTTGGTTAACGTGGAAGCTAACGATGAGGAATGAAGAATGAGCCAACGTTAGTGACACTCAACATTGTCACTAACGTTGGGATGGCTAAGAATGGCCATGTTAGAAGCCATGTTAACCCAGTTAACGTGGACTCTAACGTGAGACCTAGGGGCACACTTGAACGTTAGTGACAATGTTGAGTGTCACTAACGTTCTCGAAGGTTGGCAAAAGCCACATTAGAAGCCACGTTAACTTAGTTAACGTGAGCTTTAACGTGAAGCAAGAAGGGGCACACTTGAATGTTAGTGACAATGTTGAGTGTCATTAACGTTCTCGAAGGCTAGCAAGGCAAAGTTAAAAGCCACGTTAACACAGTTAACGTGGGCTTTAACGTGAGGCAAAGGGGTGCATGGCAACGTTAGTGACAATGTTAAGTGTCACTAACGTTCTCGAACTTGTATTCTCATTAAATGTTAAACACCCCTAACGTCTTGAGCTAAAGTCTCTGCCCACTTCACACTTTCTCTCTGCAAGTAAGCCAAGCCCAATTGAAAAAAGGAACTGCTTCAAGCTAAAAGATCCAGAGGCCCTAGACTTGAAGAACTAACTAGAAGCTGAGAAGAGTAGTATATATAGGAGTAGCTTTGAAATAGAGAAGAAGCTTTTGGGAGGAGCAAAGAGAGAGAACTACTCTTTGTATCTACTTTCTTTGCACTTCTAGCTTTATGATGTATTCTCCATCTTTATAATTTTCTTTTTCTTCTTCTATCTTTCCTTTTGATTTTACTTGAAAGCTTTCGATCTTCATCCAATTGGATAGTTATCTTGGAAAAGAAGCTATTCAAACATGGATCTCTTCGGATCCTTGAAAGAGGAATGAAGAGATTAGCTAGAAATGCTTTCTCATGCTGGACCAAATTGAGTGTGGATGGGTATGTGGCTATAACCCTCTAAGCATTTGATTTGGGAAGTGCATGTGGTATAATCAGTGACCACACTTCATCTCTTCTCATGAGCAATTGACCAAGGAATTGGCTATTGATCAAGATTTGAAAGATTGAATTGCAAGAAATTGTGATTCAATCACTTAAGATTGCCAAGGAGATCAATGAGTGCATTGATTGAGGAATAGATGAAAATGAAATTGATCCGGAGAATGCAACATCTCCTAAGCACAATGAACTCCCCATTTCTGATCTCACACATTCTCTTTATTTTCTGCAATTTACTTTTATGAGCAATTTCCCCATTCCCATTTACAATTCTGCTATTTACTTTCAGTCATTTACTTTCTTGCCATTTTAATTTCTGCAATTATCAACTCTATTCATGGATTCGTTCAACTAGATCATTCCTCTAACTAAAGTTGCTTGATCAATCAATCCTTGTGGGATTTGATCTCACTCTATTGTGAGTTTTTACTTGACGACAAATT
>NC_029781.3:70907483-70911726 GCF_000817695.3 Arachis duranensis
TGTGCATCGACAATGATTACATTAGAGGATCACTAGATTGAGCATTTGTATTTTGTTTGATTTAATTTTCTGTTCAGTTAAGTTGCTTTCCGTCTTAGTTTAATTCTTCCCCTCCCCTGTTTCTTAGTTTTTCTTTGCTATTTACAATTCAGTTCACTAACCCACTAACTGTTTGATATAAGAAGACCTTCCTGAGATTAAAGAGGGAAGCAAGAGGGAAGAAGGTTGTTGGTGAAGAAGAAGAAGAGGAGAACTTAGAGATAAACATGGAGGAGGACATGGAGAACCATCATGAGGAGGAGGTGCATAATCATGCCAGAGAAGGTGCAGCAAACCATGTTGGGCAAGAGAGAAGAGTTTTAGGCTCTTACATTAATCCAAATCCAGGGAATTGCGGAAGTAGCATCCAAAAACCAACCATCCATGCCGACAACTTTGAACTAAAGCCACAGCTCATCACCCTTGTTCAGAATAATTGCTCGTTCGGAGGAGGTGTTCATGAAGACCCCAACCAACACTTAAGCACATTCCTGAGAATATGTGACACAGTGAAGTCCAATGGCATTCAACCAGACGTCTATAGATTGTTGTTATTCCCATTCTCTCTCAGAGACAAGGCAACCAAGTGGTTGGAGTCTTTTCCAAAGGAGAGCTTGACAACTTGGGATGATGTTATGAACAAATTCTTGGCAAGATTTTACCCCCTCAACGAGTCAATCGGCTGAGAGCTGAGGTCCAAACTTTCAGGCAACAAGATGGCGAGACTCTATATGAAGCATGGGAGAGGTTTAAAGACCTAACAAGGAGATGTCCATCTGATATGTTCAATGAATGGGTGCAGCTGCACATCTTCTATGAAGGACTGTCATATGAATCTAAGAAGGCCATAGACCATTCATTCGGAGGTTCTTTGAACAAGAAGAAGACCATTGAGGAAGCCATAGATGTCATTGAAACTGTAGCTGAGAATGACTACTTCTATGCTTCCGAAAGAGGGAACACTAGAGGAGTAATAGAGCTAAACAATGTAAATGCTCTGCTGGCTCAAAACAAGCTCATCACCAAGCAGCTAGCTGACCTCACCAAGAAGATGGAGAGAAGTCAAGTGGCAGCAATCACCACTTCAACTCAAGAGGAAGCAAGTGAAGAGGAAGAAGGCACTCAGGAGCAAGCCAACTACATTGGGAATTCACCTAGATACAACCATGATCCATACTCCAAGACCTACAACCCTGGATGGAGGAATCACCAAACTTTGGGTGGGTTAATCAACAAGACCAAGGGCAAGATCAGAGACGTCACAACCCCAACAACAATACAGCTCATTCCTTGTTTAATGACCAAATCTCTAAAATTGAAGACCTGCTTGAGAGCATATGCAGAGATATCCAAGACAGTAAAGCATTCCGAGAGGAAGTGCAGTCAAATATGCAGAACCAAGATGCTGCCATTGAGAAGCTTGAAACACAAGTTGGTTACCTATTCAATCGGACTTCTGGCAACAACAGAAGTAAAAAAGAGGAGTGTCAAGCTATCACTCTAAGGAGTGGGAAGGAACTGAAGGGAGTTGACCAGAAGAAACTAGAAGAAGAGTCAATTGACGAAGGAGAAAGGCAAGATGGAGATCAGAGCCCAACTTCTAAAAGTCAAAAAGAAGAAGGGAAGCTGAAGCCGGATGTCCCGAGAGTTCCATACCCTCAGCAATTGAAGAAAAAGGGGGATGACAACCAATTTTTGAGATTTTTAGAAATCTTCAAAAAGCTACAAATCAACATACCCTTTGCTGAAGCAATAGAACAAATGCCTCTCTATGCCAAGTTCTTAAAGGAGCTCATGACTAAGAAGAGAAGCTGGAAGAACAACGAAACTGTGATACTGACCGAAGAATGCAGTGCTATCATTCAGCACAAATTACCCCAGAAATTGAAGGATCCAGGGAATTTTCAGATCCCCTGTGTCATAGGTGAGATCACGGTAGAGAAGGCTCTTTGTGACCTAGGAGCCAGCATCAATTTGATGTCAGTAGCTATGATGAGAAAGATGAAAATCAAAGAGGCTAAACCAACAAAGATGGCCCTACAATTGGCAGACCGATCATTCAAGTTCCCTCACGGCATAGTAGAGGATTTGTTGGTAAAGGTGGGAGAGTTCATATTCCCATCAGATTTTGTGGTCCTAGATATGCAAGAGGAACCAAAGGCTTCCATTATCCTGGGGAGGACCTTCTTGGCCACTGCAGGAGCTGTCATTGACGTCCAAAAAGGTGACCTTACCTTGAGACTACACAATGAAGAGATGACTTTCAATGTATTCAAGGCCATGAGTTACCCACCAGAGCAATTCGGGGAATGCATGAGGTTAGATGCGCTTGAGGAAGAAGTACATGAAGACTTTGAGGAAGAAGAACCTGAAGAGCCAGAGAGGGTAGTAGGGGAGGAATATGAATCAAGTGATGAGGTTGCAGCAACAGAAATTCATACACAAGAAGCGCTCAAGGTGGAAAATCAAAAGTCAGAGGCACCAAAGCTTGAGCTCAAAGCACTGCCACCTACTCTCAAATATGCATATTTGGGGAAAAACGGAAGTTACCCAGTAATCATAAGCTCATCCCTCAACAAGGATCAAGAGGATGAACTACTCCAAGTACTGCGGAGGCACAAGGATGCCATTGGATAGACTCTTGCTGACCTGAAAGGAATAAGCTCAGCCATATGCATGCACAAGATACTGCTAGAAGAAGATGCTAAACCATCCATTCAATCTCAAAGGAGGCTGAACCCAATTATGAAAGAGGTGGTGCAGAAAGAAGTTATGAAGTTATGGCAGGGAGGGGTGATATACCCTATCTCAGACAGCCCATGGGTCAGCCCTATACATGTTGTCCCAAAGAAGGGAGGAATCACTGTAGTTCTGAATGAGAGGAACGAATTAATTCCTACAAGGACCGTCACTGGACGGCGGATGTGCATAGACTACAGAAAACTTAATGAGGCTACACAGGAACGAATTAATTCCTACAAGGACCGTCACTGGATGGCGGATGTGCATAGACTACAGAAAACTTAATGAGGCTACACAAAAAGATCATTTCCCCCTTCCATTCATGGACCAGATGTTGGAACGACTTGCAGGCCATGCATTTTATTGTTTTCTTGACGGTTATTCGGGATATAACCAAATAGTGGTTGATCCTAGAGACCAAGAGAAAACTTCATTCACATGCCCATATGGAGTGTTTGCTTATAGGCGCATGCCATTTGGGCTATGTAATGCACCTGCAATGTTCCAACGCTGCATGCTTTCTATCTTCTCAGACATGATAGAGAAATTCATTGAAGTTTTTATGGATGATTTTTCAGTATTTGGAGATTCTTTTCCTAGTTGCCTACATCACCTAGCCGTGGTATTGAAGAGATGTCAAGAGACCAATCTGGTTTTGAACTGGGAAAAATGTCACTTCATGCTGACAGGAGGAATAGTCCTTGGTCATAAGGTTTCTAACCAGGGTATTGAGGTGGACAGAGCTAAAGTGGAAATTATTGAAAAACTTCCTCCACCCGGTGATGTCAAGGCAGTTAGGAGCTTTTTAGGGCATGCAGGTTTTTACAGAAGGTTTATTAAGGATTTTCCAAAGATAGCAAAGCTCTTAAGCAATCTCCTTGTAGCTGACACACCATTTATCTTCAATGAAACATGCATGTTGGCTTTTGAGAACTTGAAAATGAGGCTATCCTCTGCACCTATCATCTCCCCACCTGATTGGAACTTACCTTTTGAACTGATGTGTGATGCATCTGATTATGCAATAGGGGCAGTGTTAGGACAGAGGAAAGATAGCTTAGTCCATGTGATATACTATGCCAGCAAGGTCCTTAATGATGCTCAAAGAAATTATACCACAACCGAAAAGGAACTGCTGGCAATAGTCTTCGCATTTGACAAGTTTAGATCATACCTCATTGGTGCAAAAGTTATTGTTTTCACAGATCACACAGCACTTAAATATTTGTTTGCTAAGCAGGAATCAAAACCAAGACTAATAAGATGGATCTTATTGTTGCAGGAATTTGATATTAAAATCAGAGACAAGAAAGGAGTGGAGAACAAGGTAGCAGATCACCTCTCCAGAATCCCTCAGGATGAAGGTGGGGCACATGATACTCAAGTGAACGAGCTCTTCCCAAATGAGCAGTTGATGATAGTTCACAAGGCTCCATGGTTTGCAGACATAGCCAACTTCAAG
>NC_029781.3:70915208-70915524 GCF_000817695.3 Arachis duranensis
CCTCCACTTCTTTTCCAAGCATAATGCAATGAATCATCACTGCTCTCTTGATAGTGATCTCAGAACGGTTGCTAGTGGGCAGTATGGAACGCCCAATAAAGTCTAGCCAACCTCTTGCAATTGGTTTGAGGTCTCCCCTCTTGAGTTGGTTTGGGACACCCTTTGAATTGGTTATTGGTGCACGAAATTGCAATCACACTTTTGCAATCCCGCACAATTAACCAGCAAGTGTACTGGGTCGTCCAAGTAATACCTTGCGTGAGTAAGGGTCGATCCCACAGAGATTGTTGGTATGAAGCAAGCTATGGTCACCTTA
>NC_029781.3:70918781-70919726 GCF_000817695.3 Arachis duranensis
TAGAATTCCTGAACCATGTTCCTTCCAACCTTTATTTCAGGATTGGTCAGAACTTCCCATCCTCTGTTTCGAATTTGCTCTTGGATCTCCGGATATTCATCTTCTTTCAGATCAAATTTGACTTCCGGGATCACTGACCTCAGACCCATTATTTTGTGATAATGGTCTTCATGTTCTTTGGTTAAGAACTTCTCTTGATTCCAAAGATTCTTTGGATTAGTCTCTTTCTTTCCTCTTGAGTTGGTTTGTTTTCCCTTGGGAGCCATGATCTTGATAGATCTTGGCTTAGTGATCACGGAAAAGCACACCAAACTTAGAGGTTTTGCTTGTCCTCAAGCAAAAAGAAACGAAAGAAGAGAAGAGAGAGAGAGAGGAAGAGGAAATTCGAATGGTGTGAGGAATGAGGGGTGAGAAACGTTCATTTATAGAGTGGGGGGAGGAGAATTTCGAAAACAAAAGAGAGATTTGAAAGGAGATTTGAGAAGATATGGAAAGAAATTGAGAAAAGGGTGAGTTTTTGAAGAAGATTTGGGATTAATTTGAAATAGATTTGAAGAATGGTTTTGATTTGTGAAGATTTGAAAGTGAATGATGAAAGGTTGAAGTGCATTTATGTAGAAGAGTATGGGTAAAAAGAGGAAAGTTTGAAAAAAATTGAGTTGAAAACAAAAGTGTGGTCCCCCCCACCTTTCTGGCGTTAAACGCCCAGAATGGCACCCATTCTGGCGTTTAACGCCCATATGGCACCCCTTTTGGGCGTTTAACGCCCAGCCAGGTGCCCTGGCTGGCGTTAAACGCCAGAAAACCTTCCTCACTGGGCATTTTTCTGAACGCCCAGTGATGCTGCACACCTGGCGTTAAACACCCAGAATGGTACCCATTCTGGCGTTTAACGCCCAAAATGCCCCTTACTGGCATTTTTTTGCCAGTAAGCTCATTTTCTCT
>NC_029781.3:70919826-70920088 GCF_000817695.3 Arachis duranensis
GGACCACCCAAGAGCTGTCTTGTGTGTCCTTAGCACTTGAATCAGTGCTTCCTCTTCCTGTGGATTTAAAGCAGAGCTTAAAATCACTGGAAAAGTTTCACCTCCTCCCAGAAATGCATATTTCAGGGATGGTGGTAGTGGTTTGAGTTCAGGTTTGGGAGGCTTATCCTCCTCCTGAGGAATTTTCGAAAATTCCTTTGTTTCCACTGATTCTTCTTGATCAGGTTGAGCATCCTTGAAGATGTCCTCAAGCTCTGATTCC
>NC_029781.3:70921262-70922531 GCF_000817695.3 Arachis duranensis
GGAAACAGTAATAGTCTGTAGACATCCTGATCCACCTCTTTATCATGTACTGTGTCAGCAATTTGTAAAAACTGTGCCAGAAACTCAGTAGGTTCTTCCTGTGGAAGACCGGAATACTGGCAATTTTGCTGCACTATGATAATGAGTTGAGGGTTTAGTTCAAAGCTGCTTGCTTTGATGGGAGGTGTACAGATGCTACTCCCATATGCAGCTGTAATTGGGTTAGCATATGACCCCAGAGTCCTTTTGGACTGATCAATTCCACTTAGGTCCATGATGGATAAAATATTTTTTTTTGAATTAACGAACGAAAAAAGAAAAAAAATTAAAATAAAAGAAAATTAAAATAAAAATTCGAAAATCAAAAAGAAAATAAGATCAAAGCAAATTGAGAACTGAATCAATTAGTTAATCAAAAAGATTTTGAAAACAGCAATTAAAAAGATATAATTGAAAAATTTTTATGAAAAAGATTTGATTTTGAAAAGAGGAAAGAGAAAAACACAAAAAGACACCAAACTTAAAATTTTTGAAAATCAAACACAAAATTTTCGAAAATTTTTAAGGGAAAAACACAAAGAGGACACCAAACTTAGAATTTTTATGAATCAAAAAGGGACTAGGAACATGCAAAAATCGAAAAACTAAAAGAAAAACAAAAGCATGCAAATGACACCAAACTTAAAATATGAAACTAGACTCAACTAAAGGACTCTAAACCAACAAAAATAAAACAGTCCTAATCTAAGCAACAAGATAAGCCGTCAGTTGTCCAAACTCGACAACGGCGCCAAAAACTTGGTGCACGAAATTGCAATCACACTTTTGCAACTCCGCACAACTAACCAGCAAGTGCACTGGGTCGTCCAAGTAATACCTTGCGTGAGCAAGGGTCGATCCCTATCCAAGTAATACCTTACGTGAGTAAGGGTCGATCCCACGGAGATTGTCGGCTTGAAGCAAGCTATGGTTATCTTGTAAATCTTAGTCAGGATATCAGAAATTATTAGGATTGATTGTGAAAAGCAAAAGAACATGAAATGGTTACTTGTTTCGCAGTAATGGAGAATAGGTTGAGGTTTTGGAGATGCTCCATCTTCTGAATCTCTGCTTTCCTACTGTCTCCTTCTTCAAACACGCAAGGTTCCTTCCATGGCAAGCTGTATGTAGGGTTTCACCGTTGTCAATGGCTACCTCCCATCCTCTCAGTGAAAATGTTCCTATGCTCTGTCACAGCATGGCTAATCATCTGTCGATTCTCGGTCAGGC
>NC_029781.3:70923854-70925467 GCF_000817695.3 Arachis duranensis
GAAAATACCTAAAATCACAGAAAAACACACAAACTCATAGTAAAGTCCAGAAAAGTGAATTTTAACTAAAAACTAATAAATGCCGTTTTCTCCTGATCCTGGGGATCTACTGCAATTTGATTATAACCTAAATATCCATCCAGAAAGCAGTAGTATTCATGACCTGCTAGTCTTTCTTGCATCTGGTCTATGAATGGTAAAGGAAAATGATCCTTTCTAGTAGCTGTATTGAGCCTTCTGTAATCAATATACAGATGCCACCCTGTAACTGTTCTTGTAGGAACTAGTTCATTCTTTTCATTATGAACCACTGTCATGCCTCCCTTCTAGGGGACAACTTAGACAGGGCTCATCCAGAGCTATAAAAAATAGGATAAAATAATCTCAGCCTCTAGTAACTTAGTAACATCTTTCTGCACCACCTTTTTCATGGCTGGATTCAGCCGCCTCTGTGGTTGAACCACTGGTTTAGCATCCTCCTCCAATAGGATCTTGTGCATGCATCTGGCTGGGCTAATGCCCTAAAGATCACTTATGGACCACCCAAGTGCTGTCTTGTATGTCCTTAGCACCTGAATTAGTGCTTTCTCTTCCTGTGGCTCTAAAGTAGAGCTTATAATCACGGGAAAAGTGTCATCCTCTCCCAGAAATGCATATTTCAGGGATGGTGGTAGTGGTTTGAGCTCGGGTTTAGGAGGCTTTTCCTCTTCCTGAGGAGTTTTTAGAGGTTCTTTTGTTTTCTCTGGTTCCTCCAGATCAGGCTAAACATCTTTAAAAATGTCTTCTAGCTCTGATTCGAGACTCTCAATCATATTGACCTCTTCCACCAAAGAGTCAATAATATCAACGCTCATGCAATCGTTTGGGGTGTCTGGATGCTGCATAGCTTTGACAACATTCAACATAAACTCATCCTCATTGACTCTCAGGGTCACCTCCCTTTTTTGGACATCAATGAGGGTTCGTCCAGTTGCTAGGAAAGGTCTTCCTAGAATGAGAGTTGCACTCTTGTGCTCCTCTATTTCTAGCACCACAAAGTCAGTAGGAAAGGCAAATGACCCAACCTTGACAATCATGTCCTCAATTACGCCTGATGAAATTTTAGTGGAGCCATCAACAAGTTGGAGGCATATCTGGGTTGGTTTAATTCATCAGTCAAACCAAGTTTTTCGATAGTGGATGCAGGTATCAGGTTGATACTTGCCCCAAGATCGCATAGAGCTGTCTTGGTATAAGCATCCTCTAATGTGCATGGTATCATAAAGCTTTCGGGATCTTTAAGCTTCTCTGGTAAGCTTTTCAGAATGACTGCACTGCACTCTTTAGTGACAAAAACCTTTTCAGTTTCTTTCCAATCCTTTTTATGACTTAAGATCTCTTTCATGAACTTAGCATAAGAGGGTATTTGCTCAAGTGCCTTTGCAAATAGAATCTTTATTTCAAGAGTCTTGAGATAGTCTGCAAAGCGAGAAAATTGTTTATCCTGTTTCGCTTGGCAGAGTTTCTGAGGATAAGGCATCTTGGCTTTATATTCTTCAACCTTAGTTGCTGCAGTTTTATTACCTACAGAAGTGGTTGGAGAAGCCTGCTTAAGGGGGTTGTTATCAGCACTT
>NC_029781.3:70926394-70927322 GCF_000817695.3 Arachis duranensis
TATATTTTGAATTTTATGATGAAAGAGAAAAACACATAAAAGACACAAGACTTAAAATTTTTAGATCTAATGCTCCTTATTTTCGAAAATTTTTGGAGGGAAAACACCAAGGAATACCAAACTTAAAAATTTTAAGATCAAGACACAAGAAAAACTCAAGAACACTTTGAAGATTCACAAGAACACCAAGAACAAAAGGAAGAACACCAAACTTAAAATTTTTAGAAAACTTTAATAAAATTTTCGAAAATTATAAAAAAATTAACAAGAAAACACCAAACTTAAAGTTTGGCACAAGATTAAATCCAAGAAAAATTATTTTTGAAAAAGGTTCCAAAGGGGATAACCAATTATCAAGAACAACTTGAAGATCAAGGAAAACCAAGAACACTAACACGAGGTTTTTAGAGAAAATATAAAATATGCAATTAACACCAAACTTAGAATAAGACACTAAACTCACGAAAAATTAACAATTAATTAAGAAAAATAATATTTTTGAAAAGAAATTTTTGAAAAGAAACTATCCTATCAAAATTTAATGACTCTATAACAACAAAAAAAAAATAAATTATTCCTGATCTAAGAAATAAAATATGCCTTCAATTGTTCAAACTCAATAATCCCCGGCAACGGCGCCAAAAACTTGGTGCACGAATTTGTAATTCGCACAACTAACCAGCAAGTGCACTGGGTCGTCCAAGTAATACCTTACGTGAGTAAGGGTCGATCCCACGAAGATTATTGGTTTGAAGCAATCAATGTTTATTTTATTAATCTTAGTCAGGAGGCCAATAAGGTTATTTGGATTTAATTGTAAGAAGTCAAAGTATTTAAAATTGTAAGAAAAATAAGCGAGAATCAAATTGTTACTTGTTGTGCAGTAATGGGAAATATGTTGGAGTTTTGGAGATGCTTTGTCCTCTGA
>NC_029781.3:70927448-70937574 GCF_000817695.3 Arachis duranensis
GAATCCTACTCGGAATACCACAGACAAGGTTTAGACTTTCCGGATTCTCATGAATGCCGCCATCAATCCGGCTTATACCACGAAGATTCTGAGTAGTGAATCTAAGAGATACTCATTCTATCTAATGTAGAACGGAGGTGGTCGTCAGGCACACGTTCCTGGATTGAGGAAGGTGATGAGTGTCACGGATCATCACCTCCTCCATAATTAAGCGCGAATGAACATCTTAGATAAGAACAAGCGTTTTTGAATGGAAAACAAAGGAATTGTATTAAATCATCAAGACGCTGCAGAGCTCCTCACCCCCAACAATGGAGTTTAGAGACTCATGCCATCAAAAAGTATGTAATTCAGATCTGAAAATGTCATGAGGTACAAGATAAGTCTCTAAAAGTTGTTTAAATAGTAAACTAGTGACCTAGGTTTACAGAATATGAGTAAACTAAGATAATTGGTGCAGAAATCCACTTCTGGGGCCCACTTGGTGTATGCTGGGGCTAAGACTAAAGCTATCCACGTGCTGAGGCTTTTCTTGGAGTTGAACTCCAAGTTACAACGTGTTTTGGGCGTTCAACTCCGGATCATGACGTTTTTCTGGCGTTTAACTCCAGACAGCAGCATGTACTTGGCGTTCAACGCCAAGTTACATCGTCTATCCTCGCGCAAAGTATGGACTATTATATATTGCTGGAAAGCCCTGGATGTCTACTTTCCAACGCCGTTGAGAGCGCGCCAATTGGACTCCTGTAGCTCCAGAAAATCCATTTCGAGTGCAGGGAGGTCAGGATCCAACAGCATCAGCAGTCCTTTTTCAGCCTAACTCAGATCTTTGCTCAGCTCCCTCAATTTCAGCCAGAAAATACCTGAAATCACAGAAAAACACACAAGCTCATAGTAAAGTCCAGAAATATGATTTTTGCCTAAAAACCAATAATATTCTACTAAAAACCAATTAAAACATGCTAAAATCTACATGAAATTACCCCCAAAAAGCGTATAAAATATCCGCTCATCAAATGCCTAGTAGGAATTCCCTCACTTTTTGGGTTGCCAACTACCCCTATTATGGTGTTCAACGCCAGGGCTTGGCCCTTTTTTGGGCGTTGAATGCCCATCTTGTATCCCTTTACTGGCGTTCAATGCCAACTTTGGTGCTGCCTTAAGCATTGAACACCCAGTGAGGCCTTTCTTACTGGCGTTCAACGCTAGTGATGGTGCTTCTGTGGGCATTGAATGCCCAGCCACTATTCCCTAGCTGGCGTTCAATGCCAAAATTAGAGGATCATTGGACGTTGAATGTCTAGCTACTGCCCCATAGTTGGCGTTCAACGCCATCTTCTCTGCCACTTTTGGCATTGAATGCCCAATAGGAATTCCCTCACTGGCGTTCAACACCAGTGATTCTCCTTTAGATTTGGCCTCAGCTTCTACAGTGATAGCCTTGCACTCTTTTCTTGGATTAACCTCAGTGTTACTTGAAAGAATATTAGGAGGAGTATTAGGGATCCTCTTGCTCAACTGACCAACTTGTACCTCTAGATTTCTGATGGAGGACCTAATTTCAGTTATGAAACTGTGAGTGGTCTTAGAAAGTTCAGAGACTATGATTGCTAAGTCAGAAAGGATCTGCTTAGAAGTCTCTATCTGTTGCTGAGAAGGTGGGAATGGTGGTCTGTTGTTGAACCTATTCTGGGTTCTTCCACCTTGATTATTGTTAAAGCCTTGTTGAGGCTTCTATTGATCCTTTCATGAGATGTTAGGATAATTTCTCCATGAGGAGTTGTAGATGTTTCCATAGGGCTCTTCCATATAATTCACCTCTTCCATTATGGGTTGATCAGGATCATAAGCATCTCCCTTATAGGAGGTGTCTTGTGTGCTGCCTGTGGCAGCTTACATTCCAGTCAAATGCTGAGAGATCATGCTGATTTATTGGGTCAAGATCTTGTTCTGAGCCTATATGGCATTCAGAGTATCAACCTCTAGAACTTCTTTCTTCTGAGCTATCCCATTGTTCACATGGTTCCTCTCAGAAGTGTACATGAATTGGTTATTTGTAATCATTTCAATAAGTTCCTGTGCCTCTTTTGGTGTTTTTTTCAAGTAGAGTGATTCACCAGCAGAATGGTCCAAGGACATCTTGGAAAGCTCAGATAAGCCATCATATAAGATTCCTATGATAGACCATTTTGGGAGCATTTCAGGAGGACATCTTCAGATCAGTTGCTTGTATCTTTCCCAAACTTCATAGAGGGATTCACCCTCTTTTTGTTTGAAGGTTTGAACTTCCACCCTAATCTTACTCATTTTTTGAGGTGGAAAGATCTTGGCCAAGAAAGCATTGACCAACTTTTCCCAAGAGTCTAGGCTTTCCTTAGGTTGAGAATCCAACCATATCCTAGCTTTGTCTCTAATAGCAAAAAGGAAAACACAAGTCTGTAGACCTCAGGATCTACTCCATTCGTCTTAACAGTGTCACAGATTTGCAAGAATTTAGATAGGAACTGATGTGGATCTTCCAATGGAAGTCTATGGAACTTGCAATTCTATTGCACTAGAGAGACTACCTAAGACTTTAGCTCAAAGTTATTTACTCTAATGGCAGGTATAGAGATACTTCTGTCATAGAGGTTAGAATTGGGTGCAGTGAAGTTGCCAAGAACCTTCCTTGCATCTCCTTCATTATTCAGTTCAGCTACCATGTCTATGTTTTCTGCTTCCTGTTCGAATAGCTCTGTGAGATCTCTTTCGGAGGGTTGTGCTTTAGCTTGTTGTAAACACCTTCTTAGAGTCCTCTCAGGTTTAGGATCAGGAGTAAAGAGAGGTTCTTTATCTCTGTTCCTGCTCATAAATAAGAAAAGAAAGCAAGGAAAGAAAGAAAGGAAGCTTCTATGCTTGAGTATAAAGGGCTTCCAGTGAGGTGTGGAGAAGAAAAGAAGAATGATGAAAGAAGAAGAGAGAAAGAATTCAAATAAAAGGGAAGAAGAATTCGAAAATTAAGAAGTGAAAAGAGAAACTAGAATTAAAATATTTTTTATTTTTTATTTTATTTATTAATTGAATTCGAAAATAAAAGCTAATAAACTAAAAAGATTTGAAAATTAAAAGATGATTTTTGAAAAAGAAGAGAGAGAAATAGAAGGGAAGTTTTCAAAAATAGAAGAGAGAGGAATTAGTTAAGAAGTTTTGAAAAATAAAAAAGAGAAAACAAGTAACTAATTAAGAAAGATTTAAAAATAAGATTTGATTTTAAATTTTGAAAAGATTTGATTTTGAAATTTAAAAAAGATTTTATTTTGAAATTTTAAATTTTAAATTTTAAATGTTAAAATTGAGCTTTAAATTTTGAATTTGAAATAAGATAAGATAAGATTTTTTTAATTTTAAAGAAAGATAAAAGATAAGATAAAGATTTGAAAAAGTTTTTGAATTTTAAAATTGTAAAAGAAAGAATAAAAAAAGATTTGAAAAGATTCAAAAAGATAAGATTTGAAATTAAATTTTGAAAAAAAAATTTTGAATTAATGAAGAAAGAGAAAAATAACCAAAAGACACTGATGAGCGGATAATTTATACGCTTTTTTGCATTGTTTTTAGATAGTTTTCAGTATGATTTAGACACTTATAAGAAAAATTCACATTTCTGGACTTTACTATGAGTTTGTGTGTTTTTCTATAATTTCAGGTATTTTCTGGCTAAAATTGAGGGACCTGAGTGAAAATCTGATTCAGATGCTGAAAAAGAACTGCTGATGCTGTTGGATTCTGACCTCCTTGCACTCGAAATGGATTTTTTAGATCCATAGAAACCCAAATGGCACGCTCTCAATTGCGTTGGAAAGTAGACATCCAGGGCTTTCCAGAAATGTATAATAGTCTATACTTTGCTCGAGTTTTGACGACGCAAATTCGCATTCAAACGCCAATTCCCTGCCATATTCTAGTGTTAAACGCTAGAAACAAGTTACAAGCTAGAGTTAAACGCCCAAAACAGGCTGCAAACTGGTGTTTAACTCTAAGAGATGTCTTTACACATGAAAGCTTCAATGCTCAGCCCAAGCACACACCAAGTGGGCCCGAAAGTGGATTTCTACATCATTTACTTATTTCTGTAAACCCTAGTAACTAGTCTAGTATAAATAGGACTTTTACTATTGTATTTTCATCCTGGATGCGGGGATCTTTGATCAGTTTTATGCTATCTTAGACATTGGGGGCTGGCCTCATGGTCATGCCTGGACCATCATCACTTATGTATTTTCAACGGTGGAGTTTCTACACACCACAGATTAAGGTGTGGAGCTCTACTGTTCCTCGAGTATTAATGCAAAGTACTATTGTTCTTCTATTCAATTCATGCTTATTCTTATTCTAAGATATTCATTCTCACACAAGAACATGATGAATGTGATGATTATGTGACACTCATCACCATTCTCACTTATGAATGCGTGATTGACAACCACTTCCGTTCTACATGAAAACAAGCTTGAATGTTTATCTCTTGGGTTTCTAATCAATGATTCACATTGACTCCCCTCTGACAACGGGGCATCTGAATCTGAGATTAGAATCTTTGTGGTATAGGCTAGAATCCATTGGCAGCATTCCTGAGATCCGGAAAGTCTAAACCTTGTTTGTGGTATTCCGAGTAGGATCTGGGATGGGATGACTGTGACGAGCTTCAAACTCGCGACTGTAGGGCGTAGTGACAGACGCAAAAGGATAGTAAATCCTATTCCTACACAATCGAGAACCAATAGCTGATTAGCCATACGATATCTGTGCATGGTATTTTTCATCCGAGACGAGAAATCTGACAATTGATTAGCCGTACATAAACCGTAGAGGACCATTTTCACTGAGAAGATGGGAAGTAGCCATTGACAACGGTGACACCCAACACACAGCTTGCCATAGAAAGGAGTATGAAGGATTGGATGAAGGCAGTAGAAAAGTAGAAATTCAGAAAGAACAACGCATCTCCAGATGCTTATCTAAAATTCCTACCAATGAATTACATAAGTATCTCTATCTTTATTTCATGTTTATTTATCTTTTAATTATCAAAACTCCATAACCATTTGAATCTGCCTGACTGAGATTTACAAAATGACTATAGCTTGCTTCAAGCTGACAATCTCCATGGGATCGACCCTTACTCGCGTACGGTTTATTACTTGGATGACCCAGTGCACTTGCTGGTTAGTTGTGCGAAGTTGTGAAAAAGAGTTGAGATTACAATTGTGCGTACCAAGTTGTTGGCGCCATTGAGATCACAATTTTGTGCACCAGACACTAAACCTAAAACTTTTTTATTAAAGACACTCGCTTTTTCGAAAATTGGAAGAACAAACACCAAAAGACACCAAACTTAAAACATTTAAGATTAAAATAAGAAAAGAAACAAGAACAACTTGAATACCAAGAAAGAACACTAAGAACAAGTTTTCGAAAATTTAAAGAAAAGATAAACACACAAGGGACACCAAACTTAAAAATTGACACTAGACTCAAACAAAAGACAAAAATTTTTAAATTTTTTTTTTTGAAAAAGAACTAAGAAAGTTCTAAAGTTTTACCAAGAACAAGAACAAAAGACTCAAACAAGAGATAAAGATTGATAAGGAAAAGATTTTTTTGAAAAAGAAAATAAAAGACTCAAACAAAATAGTAAAAAGTCCATAATCTAAGCAACAAGATAATCTGGTATTTTGTCAAATCCGAACAATCCCCGGGAACGTTGCCAAAAACTTGGTACGCAAAATAAGAACTCACACAACTGAACCAGCAAGTGTACTGGGTCGTCTAAGTAATACATGAGGTGAGTTAAGGTCAATCCCACAGAGATTGTTATCTTGAATCAAGCTATGGACACCTTGTAGGTCTCAGTCATGCGATTAGAAAAGATAGTTTGTTGAGAGAAACGCATAAAACAGGAATATGGATGAAATTACTTAATTTGAGTGAAACCAGTAATAAGAGAATGGTTGAGGCTTTGAAGATGCTTCATTCTTCTAGATCAACCTTTCTTATTGTCTTCTCCAACTGTGAGTGATTCCTTCCATGGCAGGCTATAAGTGATCAATGCCGGTTCAATGGCCGCCAATCTTCCTTCTTTAGGCCGAACGCCAGGTTTAGTGTGCGCCCAATCTGAATGAGGGTGAAGCTCCTGCAAGTCATTCCCTTGATGATCCTACTCAAAATACCACAGACAAGATCGAATCTCACGGATCAGAGAATATTGTGCCTTTGGTTCCAGCCTCTACCACAAAGACCCTAATCTCCCCAAACCTCGGCTGAACCGATGTCTCGAGAAGTCCCCAACGAAGTCGTGGATTAGCTGTCTAAGAGATGTATAATGAAGCTTGTGGTTCAGCGATCTCTGGTCAAGGACTCACACTGAACCCATGTAGAACGAGGATGATTGTCACGGATCATCTCATTCATAAAGTTGAAGAACGAAGATACATCTTAGAATAGAGTCACACACGAATTGAATAGAACAGTAGTACTTTTATTAATTCATGAAAATCAGTAGAGCACTTAACCTTAACATAGGAGGTTTAGTGGCTCATATTGTACAAAGAAATAGTATGATTCAAAAAAATGGCATAAAGTCTGGGGAAGAAGATCCTAAACAAGGTGATCTTCTCCTATATATACTAATCTGATGACTAAGGATTACAAAAGTAGGGTAAAACAGTCTTTTAGTGCAAAAATCCACTTTTGGGCCTATTTGGTGAGTGTTTGGGCTGAGCTTGAGTGTCTCCCACGAGCTAGGGTCCCTTAAAGGCGTTGAACGCTGGCTAGGGACCCCCTTATGGGCGTTGGACGCCAGCCACCCCCTTGTGGGTGTTGAACGCCAGGAATGGGGCAGGTGGATGGCGTTGAATGCCAGTTTTGGGCCTTTATTTCTAAAGCAAAGTATGAACTATTATATATTTTTTGAAAGACCTGGATGTTAGCTTTCCATAGCTATTATGAGCGCGCCATTTGGACTTTTGTAGCTCCAGAAAAGCTCTTTCGAGTGCATGGAGGTCAGATCCTAACAGCATCTGTAATGCTTTCTCTGTCTCTGAATCAGATTTCTGCTCAAGCTCCTCAATTTCAGCCAGAAAATACCTGAAATCAACATAAAACACAGAAACTCAAAGTATAATCCAGAAATATGAATTTTTCACTAAAAGCTATAAAAATATAAAAAAAACTTAAATAAAACGTAATAAAAACTATATGAAAATAATGCCAAAAAGCATATAAAATATCCGCTCATCACCAACCAGAATGAGATCAAGACCAGTCATTGGCAGACAAATCAGATCATGCACGAATTCACGTTGTTGTACTCAAAACAGGACTTGTGGACATCCTAACCTAGTCACCATAGCTTCGTGGGTAGCATTATACACCTTTAAATCATAACCCAAGACCACTATTTTCAATCCTAACTCATCAGCCTTTTCAAATGCAATGAATAAATGTGTTGCTCCAAAATCAAATAATTCACTCAAAACTTTCCCGGTTATTTCACCGTTAACTCTAATCAGTGTCTCTGACCCCTCAGCACCTGTTGCAGAAGTGGTGTACACTCTCCCTGGCTGTTGTAACCTTCCGGTCTCATATTTTTTCTTCTCCGGACAATTCCCGGCCAGATGCCCGGGTTGTCCACAAAAGTAGCATATCCTAGTACCAAACCTGCATGGGACTCCCAGATGATACTTCCTACATCTGTGACAGCTCAAATTCTGTTGTGGCTGCTTTCCATACCTTCTTCGTTGATTAGCATTAGCATTCGAACTTCTGAAGTTGCCCTGCCCTTGATTGTTTTGAGGGACAAAGCTGCCACGTTTGAAGTTTTTGCCCCTTGGTGCAAAATTCCTCCCTGGAGTCCTCTGAAAAGGCACTCTCAGACTTCCTTTTTCTGCTGCAGCCTTTCTCACATACTCCGCAGCTACCTTACTCTTATTCACGAGTTCAGAAAACATCCTAATCTCCATAGGTACAACGAAGCTCAGAATATCACTTCGAAAGCCTCCGTCATACTTCATACATTTCCGCTCAGCAAAATCCTCAGGAGCTCCTTGAGAAATCCGGGAAAAGCAGCACAACTCCTCAAACCTGCTAGTATACTCAATAACAGTCATTTGGCCTTGTTTCAGCTGAAGCAGTTCAAGTTCTTTAGCATTCCTAACTGAACCGGGAAAGTATTTCTTGTGGAACTCTGTTCGAAATAATTTCGAAGAAATTATGACACCATCTGGCTACAGGATTTTCCGTGTTCCTTGCCACCAGTGCTGGGCCTCGCCTTGTAGCTGATAAGTTCCAAACTCAACCTACAGCTCTTCAGGAACTTGTTGAGCCTGTAGTGCTCTCTCTATAGCCAAAATCTAGTTGTCCGCATCGGTGGGGTTTGAGGTTCCCCTAAAGGTCGGAGGATGAACCTTCAGGAAAAAGGAAAGTGTCACTGCACCCTCTTCACCATTATTGTTCCCGTGGTTACCATTATTTATTTGATTACCTAATGCCTCGGCTGTCGCCTGCATAGCCACAGCCATGAAGTCTACTAGTTCATTCCCGGTCAGACCAGGATTAACATTGCCTATTCTACCTCTGCCTCGCCCTGTGAGTCGACATCTGGTTCCTATACACACCAAGCAAGTGATATCAAGTTGATTAGTCTCAATATCGCAAGTCCAGTGCTTTAAGTTCCAAATGCATGCTCATGAACATTTATGCCACATATATTAGTTAGATATCCTAATAGCACATAAATACACACACAGAGAATGCATAGAAGCATAGTCAGTCCATCCCTCAGGCTCTATAGGAAAGAACTGCTCTAATACCATAATGTAATACCCTACCAATAGAGCTTTAGGCTTAAGTTGTAAAACAGAGGTGGTGTGGTATTATGACCTCTAAAATAAAATATATACATATAATAGCAGAAGGAATATAGTAAACTAGGAGCCTTGAAAAAATAGGTGAAACAAAATCGCAAAAATAAAAGCGCAACGCTCAGGAAACGGGATTACTTGCATGCTAAGAAACCTGAAGATCATAGGTTTAAATAAATAGAAACTGAGATTAGAGAGTCAAGAATACAGAATAACTAGCTCCTAACTCAGCCTGCGAAGCCAAGGCTGGCCGGAGAATATTTACATACATATATACGTATCCCAAAATAACTAAAATACAAAGATAAAACCTTAACTCTTCTTAAACCTCTAAGAGGGTCAAAATAAACAAGTTTCTTGGAAAGAAAGCTAAGTACATATATACATAAACTGAATAACAAAAGAATCAAGGAACCATTCTGCTTCAGAAGTCTAGATGCTTAGCAAGGTGCCTCTCGACCTGCATATGAAAACAACAACACAGTGTGGGGTGAGAACCGGAGGTTCTCAGCATAGTAAAGGTGCCATGCATATAAGATATAAGGTCCTGGGAATGTCAGAGGCAATTCTAGAACGCCGACGCTCAGATTATAAACCTTCAGTTATTAAACAGAAACCATAAAAAAGGTAGGTGTCTAAGGAATTCTAAACTCAGCTTAAACTTAACTTTAACACCAAACGTGCCCATCTTTCCTCCACTTCTCCATCACCAATAATTTAGCAGAGACAGACAATCAAACAATTTCAAGCACAAGTAGAAGGCAGGTAGTGCAAGTAGCAAATATAATAATTAGCACAATGTATATTCAGTTAGGCATTCCCAAGTATGCATAGCAAACAAACAAACAGAATACACACAATGTATGCCTGCCTATGGCTGATGAGGCTCATCTGTCGGTTATCAAGCCAACTCGACAAGTCCGAAACCCTTGGACTGTCCCTCGTCGCGCATCCCCACGAGTCTATGCATAGCATTTTCTCATTTCATTCATACATTCATACATTCATATATAACTTACTCAATGGGGGATATCCATTCTCGGGAATTTATACGTGCCCGGTCACCCTTACAGCATAGGATCAATGATGAGCGGATAATTTATATGCTTTTTGGCATTGTTTTTAGTATGTTTCTAGTAGGATTTAGTTAGTTTTTAGTATATTTTTATTAGTTTTTAGTTAAAATTCACTTTTCTGGACTTTACTATGAGTTTGTGTGTTTTTCT
>NC_029781.3:70938664-70940064 GCF_000817695.3 Arachis duranensis
TTCATCTTGTTGCTTAGATTAGGTATTTTTCTTCAGAGTTCTTAAGAATGAATTCTAGTGTTTCAAGGTGATGTTCTTATCATCACCAAAGCTGATTGATCTTCATCAATTTAGCTCTTGAATGCAATGTTCTGCTGAAGCTTGACTAGCCATGTCTAATTCCTTTAGACTGAAGCTTTAGACTAACATTGCATGATTCCTGGAATTCTCATTAAGAATTTTGATATCTTTATTTTCTTTTCTACTTAATTTTCGAAAAAATAAAAAAAAAATTTATAAAATCATAAAATCCAAAAATATTTCTTGTTTGAGTCTAGTGTTTCATGTTAAGTTTGGTGTCAATTGCATGTTTCTGTTCTTCTTGCATTCATTCATGTGTCTTAAGTGATCTTCAAGATGTTCTTGATGATTTCATTGCTTTGATTTTTAAATTCTATTAACTTGAGTGTTTTGTATTTCTCACGTGCATTCTCATTTTGTTAGTGTCAGTAGTATACAAACTGCTAAGTTTGGTGTCTGCATGCATTGTTTATTTGATTTTAGTTGTATTTTGATTATTCCTCATTATTAAAAAATACAAAAATATTTTTAATTTGTGTCTTTTCAAATCAATAATATAGAGAATTGAAGATTCAGAACATACAGCAGAGGAATTATACAGAAAAGGCTGGGCGTTCAAAACGCCCAGTAAAGAAGGCAAACTGGCGTTTAAACGCCAGCCAGGGTGCCTGGCTGGGCGTTTAACGCCCAAAAGGGTAGTGGTTTGGGCGTTAAACGCCAGAATGTGCACCATTCTGGGCGTTTAACGCCAGGATGGCACAAGAGGGAAGATTTTGTTTTCAAATCAAATTTTTTTTCGTTTTCAAAATCTTTTTAAAATCAAATCTTTTTAAAATGTTTTTCAAATCATATCTTCTCAATCACATTTTTTTAAAACCAATCATATCTTCCTAATCACATCTTTTTCAAAATAGTTTTCAATCATATCTTTTTAATTTCTAATTTCAAAATCTTTTTCAAAAATCACTTTACTTCTTTCTCAATCTTGGTTTTCGAAAATCAATTAAAGTTTTTCAAAATATTTTTTTAAAAAAAATCTTTTTAAATTATTTTCGAAAATTTCTTCCCCTCTTCTCACATCCTTCTATTTATGGAATAACACTATTCCTCAATGAACAATTCGAACTCCATCTCTCTTGATAAGTTCGAATTCTTCTACTTCTGCCTTCTATTTTTCTTTTCCTCTGACACCTCAAGGAATCTCTATACTGTGACATAGAGGATTCCATATTTCCTTGTTTTCTTTTCTTTCATATGAGCAGGAGCAAAGACAAAAGCATTCTTGTTGAGGCTGACTCTGAACCTAAAAGGACCTTGAAGCGAAAGCTAAGAGAAGCAAA
>NC_029781.3:70940225-70941603 GCF_000817695.3 Arachis duranensis
TTCTATGGGAGAAGCATCTTTATCCCTGCCATTGGAGCAAACAACTTTGAGCTTAAGCCTCAATTAGTTTCTCTAATGCAACAGAATTGCAAGTTCCATGGACTTCCATTGGAAGACCCTCATTAGTTCTTAGCTGAGTTCTTGCAAATCTATGACACTGTCAAGACTAATGGGGTTGACCCTGAGGTCTACAGACTTATGCTATTCCCTTTTGCTGTAAGAGACAGAGCTAGGATATGGTTTGACTCACAACCTAAAGAAAGCCTGAACTCTTGGGAAAAGCTAGTCAATGCCTTCTTGGCAAAGTTTTTTCCACCTCAAAAATTGAGTAAGCTTAGAGTGGAAGTCCAAACCTTCAGACAGAAGGAAGGAGAATCCCTCTATGAAGCTTGGGAAAGATTCGAACAATTAATCAGAAAGTGTCCCTCTGACATGCTTTCTGAATGGAGCATCATAGGTATTTTCTATGATGGTCTGTCTGAACTGTCCAAGATGTCTTTGGATATCTCTGCTGGAGGATTTCTTCATCTGAAGAAGACGCCCACAGAAGCTCAAGAACTAATTGAAATAGTTGCAAATAACCAATTCATGTACACTTCTAAAAGGAATCCTGTGAACAATGGGACGAATCAGAAGAAAGGAGTTCTTGAGATTGACACTCTGAATGCCATATTGGCTCAGAACAAAATATTGACTCAACAGGTCAATATGATTTCTCAAAGTCTGTCTGGAATGCAAAATGCACCAGGAAGTACTAAGGAAGCTTCATGTGAAGGATAAGCTTATGATCCTGAGAACCCTTCAATGGAAGAGGTGAATTACATGGGAGACCCCTATGGAAACACCTATAATCCTTCATGGAGAAATCATCCAAATCTCTCATGGAAGGATCAACAAAGACCTCAACAAGGTTTCAACAACAATAATGGTGGAAGAAACAGGTTTAGCAATAGCAAGCCTTTTCCATCATCTTCTCTGCAACAGATAGAGAGTTCTAAGCAGAACAACTCTGACTTAGCAACCATGGTCTCTAATCTAATCAAAACCACTCAAAGTTCCATGACTGAAACAAGGTCCTCCATTAGAAACTTGGAGGGACAAGTGGGTCAGCTGAGCAAGAAAATTATTGAACTCCCTCCTAGTACTCTTCCAAGCAATACAGAAGAAAATCCAAAAGGAGAGTGCAAAGCCATCAACATGGCCAAATTTCGGGAGGAAGAAGAGGCAGTGAACGCCACTGAGGAAGATCTCAATGGACGTCCACTGGCCTCCAATGAGTTCCCCAATGAGGAACCATGGGAATCTGAGGCTCAAAATGAGACCATAGAGATTCCATTGGACTTACTTCTGCCATTCATGAGCTCTGATGAGTATTCTT
>NC_029781.3:70941705-70942684 GCF_000817695.3 Arachis duranensis
GACAAGTTATTTGGAAATGAGACTTGGGAGGATGAACCCCCTTTGCTCACCAAAGAACTGGATTACTTGTCTAGGCAGAAATTACCTCAAAAGAGACAGGATCCTAGGAAGTTTTCAATACCTTGTACCATAGGCACCATGACCTTCAAGAAGGCCTCGTGTGACCTAGGGTCAAGTGTAAACCTTATGCCTCTCTCTGTAATGGAGAAGTTAGGGATCTTTGAGGTGCAAGCTGCAAAAATCTCACTAGTGATGGCAGACAATTCACGAAAACAAGCCTATGGACTTGTAGAGGATGTTTTGGTAAAAGTTGAAGACCACTACATCCCTGCCGATTTCATAGTCCTAGAGACTGGGAAGTGCATGGATGAATCCATCATCCTTGGCAAACCCTTCCTAGCCACAGCAAAGGCTGTGATTGATGTTGATAGAGGAGAGTTGATCATTCAAGAGAATGAGAATCCTTGGTGTTTAAGGCTCAAGGATATCCCTCTGTCATCATGGAGAGGAAGCATGAAGAGCTTCTCTCAAAACAGAGCCAAACAGAGCCCCCACAGTCAAACTCTAAGTTTGGTGTTGGGAGGCCACAACCAACTTCTAAGTTTGGTGTTGAACCCCCACATTCAAACTCTAAGTTTGGTGTTTGGAGGTTCCAACATTGCTCTGAGCATCTGTGAGGCTCCATGAGAGCCCTCTGTCAAGCTACTGACATTAAAGAAGCGCTTGTTGGGAGGCAACCCAATGTTATATTTTATCCATTTTCCTTTGTTATTTTATGCTTTCTGTAGGTTGATGATAATGAGAAGTCACAAAATCAATTGAAAAAGCAAAAACAGAATGAAAAACAGAAAGAAAAATAGCACACCCTGAAGGAAGATCATGCTGGCGTTTAAACACCAGTAAGGCTAGCAGATGGGCGTTTAACGCCCAGTCTGGCACCATTCTGGGCGTTTAACGCCAGAAAGGGGCACCAGACTGA
>NC_029781.3:70942765-70943260 GCF_000817695.3 Arachis duranensis
TTGGCGTTAAACGCCAGAAATGGGCACCAGCCCGGCGTTTAACGCCAGAATTGGCACAGAGAGCAATTTTGCTCGCCACTTGGTGCAGGGATGACTTTTCCTTGACAACTCAGGATCTGTGGACCCCACAGGATCCCCACCTACCCCACTACTCTCTCTCTTCTTCACCCATTCACCAATCACCTCAACACCTCTTCCCCAAAAACCCTTCACCTATCAAATCCCATCTTTCTCTTCACCACTCACATCCATCCTTCATAAAACCCCACCTACCCCACCATTCCAATTCAAAACACTTTCCCTCCCAAACCCACCCTCCCATGACCGAACCCTACCCCTCTCTCCCCTCCTATATATACCCATCTTCACTCCTTCATTTTCACACAACCTAAACACTACTTCTCCCCCTTTGGCCGAACCACAAAGCCATCTCCATCTCCTCCATATCTTCTTCTTCTACTCTCTTCTTTCTTCTTTTGCTCGAGGACGAGCAAA
>NC_029781.3:70944011-70945591 GCF_000817695.3 Arachis duranensis
AGGGAGGAGCAACAAAGACAAGGAAGAGACATTGAGGAGCTCAAGCTCTCCATAGGGTCTTCAAGAGGAAGAAAGAGCCGCCATTACTAAGGTGGACCCGTTCTTTAATTTCCTTGTTCTTTATTTTTCTGTTTTTCGAAAAATTATGCCTGTGTTTAGCTATGTTTGTGTCTTGTGATCATTAGTGTCTTAGTATCTATGCCTTAAAGTTATGAATGTCCTATGAATCCATCACCTCTCTTGAATGAAAAATGTTCTTAATTGAAAAAGAAAAGAAATGCATGAATTTTGAATTTTATAACAGTTTAATTATTTTGATGTGGTGGCAATACTTTTGTTTTCTGAATGTATGCTTAAACAGTGCATATGTATCTTGAATTTGTGGTTCATGAATGTTGGCTCTTGAAAGAATGATGAAAAAGGAGACATGTTACCGAGGATCTGAAAAATCATAAAAATGATTCTTGAAGCAAGAAAAAGCATTGAATACAAAAAAAAAAGAAAAAAAGGAGAAAAGAAAAAAAAAGAGAAAAAGAAAGAAATAAAGTTGTGATCCAAGGCAAAAAGAGTGTGCTTAAGAACCCTGGACACCTCTAATTGGGGACTCTAGCAAAGCTGAGTCACAATCTGAAAAGGTTCACCCAATTATATGTCTGTGGCATGTATGTATCCAGTGGTAATATTGGAAGACAGAGTGCTTTGGGCCACGGCCAAGACTCAATAAAGTAGCTGTGTTCAAGAATCATCATACTTAACTAGGAGAATCAATGACACTATCTGGATTCTGAGTTCCTAAAGAAGCCAATCATTCTGAATTTCAAAGGATAGAGTGAGATGCCAAAACTATTCAGAGGCAAAAAGCTAAAAGTCCCGCTCATCTAATTAATACTGATCATCATAGATGTTTTTGGAATTCATTGTATATTCTCTTCTTTTTATCTTATTTGATTTTCAGTTGCTTGAGGACAAGCAACAATTTAAGTTTGGTGTTGTGATGAGCGGATAATTTATACGCTTTTTGGCATTGTTTTTAGTATGTTTCTAGTAGGATTTAGTTAGTTTTTAGTATATTTTTATTAGTTTTTAGTTAAAATTCACTTTTCGAGCAATATATGATAGTCCATACTTTGCTCAAGATTTGATGGCCCAAACTGGCGTTCAAAGTCACCATCAGAATTCCCAGCGTTAAACGCCGGAACTGGCACAAGGATGGGAGTTAAACGCCCAAATTGGCACCAAAGCTGGCGTTTAACTCCAAGAAGAGTCTCTACACGAAAACGCTTCAATGCTCAGCCCAAGCACACACCAAGTGGTCCCGGAAGTGGATTTTTATGTCATTTACTCATCTCTCTAAACCCTAGGCTACTAGTTCTCTATATATAGGAACTTTTACTATTGTATTTTCATCTTTAGATCTTTGAATCTTTTGATCATGTTTTGGGGGCTGGCCTCACGGCCATGCCTAGACCTTGTTCTTATGTATTTTCAATGGTGGAGTTTCTACACACCATAGATTAAGGTGTGGAGCTCTGCTGTACCTCGAGTATTAATGCAATTACTATTGTTCTTCTATTCAATTC
>NC_029781.3:70946055-70952049 GCF_000817695.3 Arachis duranensis
TGACCATAGCTTGCTTCATACCAACAATCTCTGTGGGATCGACCCTTACTTGCGTAAGGTTTATTACTTGGACGACCCAGTACACTTGCTGGTTTGTTGTGCGAAGTTGTGTTTATGCCATGGTATTGAACACCAAGTTTTTGGATTCATCACCGGGGATTATTTGAAGTTGTGAAAATTATTGATCACAATTTCGTGCACCAATCAACAAAGTATCGAGTCTCAACCTGGAACACGTGGTAGCAAGCCACGATTCTGTACCTAAGGAAACTCGTATCTCAGATTACATTAAATTCATAAGCCGCATAATATTCATAACCATTCATATTCATTACATAATCATTCTTCATAGCCATGGCATCATATAGCCATCATATATACACATTCTTCTCATATAACTCATCACTTTTAACCTTTACTTCATCCCCAACTTGCATCTATTTCCTAGCTTCAACTTACTGCTAGAGTAACTGGTGACGAAATTGTGATCATCAACAATGGCTCCAAAGACTTGGTGCTCTCAAACATAAATCACACTTTGTCACAACTATGCACAACTAACCAGCAAGTGTACTGGGTCATCCAAGTAATACCTTACGTGAGTAAGGGTCGATCCCACGGAGATTGTTGGTATGAAGCAAGCTATGGTCATCTCGTAAATCTCAGTTAGGTGGATAGTAAATGTTATGGAGTTTTCGAATAATAATAATAAATAAGCAGAAAATAAAGATAGAGCTACTCATGTAATTCAATGGTGGGAATTTCAGATAAGTGTATGGAGATGCTTGTCCCTGTTGGATCTCTGCTTTCCTACTGCCTTCCTTCAATCCTTCTTATTCCTTTCCATGGCAACCTGTATGTAGGGCATCACCGTTGTCAATGGCTACATCCCATCCTCTCAGTGAAAAAGGTCCAAATGCTCTGTCACGGCACGGCTAATCATCTGTCAGTTCTCAATCATGTTGGAATAGAATCCCTTGATTCTTTTACGTTTGTCATCACGCCCAACAATCGCGAGTTTGAAGCTCATCACAGTCATTCAACCCCTGAATCCTACTCGGAATATCACAGACAAGGTTTAGACTTTCTGGATTCTCATGAATGCCACCATCAATCTAGCTTATACCACGAAGATTCTAATTAAGGAATCTAAGAGATATGCGCCCGGTCTAAAGTAGAACGGAAGTGGTTGTCAGTCACGCGTTCATAGGTGAGAATGATGATGAGTGTCATGGATCATCACATTCATCATGTTGAAGTGCAACAAATATCTTAGAATAGGAATAGCTGAATTGAATAGAAAATAGTAGTAATTGCATTAAAACTTGAGGTACAGCAAAACTCCACACCCTTAATCTATGGTGTGTAGAAACTCCATCATTGAAAATACATAAGTGATGAAGGTCTAGACTTGGCCGAATGGCCAGCCCCCAATGTCTAAGATCGCATAAACTGATCAAAGATGTCTAATACAATAGTAAACTATCCTATTTATACTAGACTAGCTACTAGGGTTTACAAAAGTAAGTAAATGATGCATAAATCCACTTTCGGGGCCCACTTGGTGTGTGCTTAGGCTGAGCTTGAATGTGTCACGTGCAGAGGTTTTTATTGGAGTTGAACACCAAGTTGTAACGTGTTTCTGGCGTTCAACTCTGGCTCGTGACGTGTTTCTGGTGTTTGACTCCAGAATGCAGCATGGAACTGGCGTTGAGCACCAATTTACGTCATCAAATCTCGAATAAAGTATGAACTATTATATCTTGCTGGAAAGCTCTGGATGTCTACTTTCCAACGCCGTTGAGAGCGCACCATTTGAGGTTTTATAGCTCCAGAAAATCCATTTCGAGTGTAGGGAGGTCAGAATCCAACAGCATCAGCAGTCCTTTGTCAGCCTTCTATCAGAGTCTTGCTCAGGTCCCTCAATTTCAGCCAGAAATTACTTGAAATTACAAAAAGACACACAAACTCATAGTAAAGTCCAGAAATGTGAATTTAGCATAAAAATAATGAAAACATCCCTAAAAGTAACTAGATCATACTAAAAACTACCTAAAAACAATGCCAAAAAGCGTATAAATTATCTGCTCATCACAACACCAAACTTAAATTGTTACTTATCCCCAAGCAACTGAAAATAAATTAGGATGAAAAGAAGAGAATATACTATAAATCCCAAAATATCAATGAATATTAATTCTAATTAGATGAGTAGGACTTGTAGCTTTTTGCCTCTGAACAGTTTTGGCATCTCACTTTTTCCTTTGAAGTTTAGAATGATTGGCATTCTTAAGCACACTCTTTTTGCTTTGGATCACGACTTTAACCACTCAGTCTCAAGCTTTTCACTTGGACCTGCATGCCACAAGCACATGGTTAGGGACAGCTTGATTTAGCCGCTTAGGCCTGGATTTTATTTCCTTTGGCCCTCCTATCCATTGATGCTCAAAGCCTTGGATCCTTTTTACCCTTGCCTTTTGGTTTTAAGGGCTATTGGCTTTTTCTGCTTGCTTTTTTTTCTTTCTAATTTTTTTTTTCACAAGCCTTTGTTCTTCACTGATTTTTCTTGCTTCAAGAATCAATTTCATGATTTTTCAGATTATCAATAGCATTTCTCTTTGTTCATCATTCTTTCAAGAGTCAACAATTTTAACATTCATAAACAACAAGATCAAAAATATGCACTATTCGATCATTCATTCAGAAAACAAAAAGTATTGTCACCACATCAATATAATTAAACTAAATTCAAGGATAATTTCGAAATTCATATACTTCTTGTTCTTTTGTATTAAAAACATTTTTCATTTTAAGAAAGGTGAAGGATTCATGGAATTATTCATGGCCTTAAGACATAGTTACTAAATACTAATGATCATGAAGTAGAGACACAAAACATAAACAAACATATAGCATAAAAATCGAAAAATAGAGAATTAAGAACAAGGAAGTTAAGGAATGAGTCCACCTTAGTGAGGGTGGCACCTTTTTGAAGGACTAATGGTGCTTTTTGAGCTCCTTTATGTCTCTTCCTTGCCTCTGTTGCTTGATCCCTAGTGATTTTGGTGCTCTTATCCTTAGTTGCTCCCAATAGTTGTGTGGAGGAAAATATATCCCCTGAGGTATCTCAGGGATTTCTTGATGAGGGAATTCCTCATGCTCTCTTGATGTGCACTCAAATGCTCTATTACTGAGCTATGGACCCTTGAGATGAATCTCTCCATCTCCCATGACTCAGAGGTAGAAGCAATTGTCTTCCCTTTTTCTTCTTCTTTTTTTTTTTGAGGTTTCTCTGGCCTTAGGTGCCATCAATAGTTATGGAAAAGCAAAAAGCTATGCTTTTACCACACCAAACTTAGAATGTTGCTCGCCCTCGAGCAAAAGAAGAAAGAATAGAAGAAGAAGAAGAAGAAGAAGATATGGAAGAGAGGGAGAGAGGTGTGTATTCGGCTATGTAGGGTGGGTTTGGGTGGGAAAGAGATGATGGGTGTGAGTGGTGAAGAGGTAATGGGGAAGAGAGATTGAGGTGATTGGTGAAGAAGAGAGGATGAATGTTGAGAAGAGGGGAGAATATGGTAGGTGGGGATCCTGTGGGGTCCACAGATCTTGAGATGATCCTGTGGGGTCCACATATCCTGAGGTGTCAAGGATTTACATCCCTGCACCAATTAGGCATGTAAAATGCCTTTGCATGCAATTCTGGCATTTAAACGCCGAGGTGATGCATGTTCTGCGCGTTCAACGCCCAACTGCAGCATGTTTTTGGCGTTGAATGCCAGCTTTCCTCAGTGTACAATCCTGGCATTTAAACGCCATATTTCTGCATGTTTCTGGCGTTCAGCACCAGATCCATGCTCTGTTCTGGCGTTGAATGCCAGCCAGATGCTCCTTACTGGCGTTTAAACGCTAGTAAGTCCTTCCTCCAGGGTGTGATTTTTCTTCTGCTGTTTTTGATTCTGTTTTTAATTTTAGGATTTTTTTCATGACTCCACATGATCATGAACCTAATAAAACATAAAAGAACAATAAAAAGAAAAATAAAATTAGATAAATAAAAATTAGGTTGCCTCCCAATAAGCGCTTCTTTAATGTCAATAGCTTGACAGTGGGCTCTCATGGAGCTTCACAGGTGATCAGGTCAATGTTGTAGACTCCCAACACCAAACTTAGAGTTTGGATGTGGGGATTCAACACCAAACTTAGAGTTTGGCTGTGGCCTCTCAGCACCAAACTTAGAGTTTGATTGTGGGGGCTTTGTTTGACTCTGTACTGAGAGAAGCTTTTCATGTTTCCTCTCCATTGTTAAAGAAAAGCACCCTTGGGTCTTAAACACAAGGAAGTCCCCATTCGATTGAAGGACTAATTCTCCTCTATTAACATCTATCACAGCTCCTGCTGTGGCTAGGAAAGGTCTTCCAAGGATGATGCATTCATCCTCCTCCTTCCTAATGTCTAAGATTATGAAATCAGCAAGGATGTGAGGCCTTTAACCTTTACCTATGCGTCCTCTACCAATCCATAAGCTTGTCTTACTGACTTGTCTGCCATTTACAATGAGAGTATGGCAGGCTGTACCTCAATGATCCCCAGCTTCTCCATTACAGAAAGTGGCATAAGATTTATACCTGACCCCAAGTCACACAGAGCTTTTTCAAAGATCATGGTGCCTATGGTGCAGGGTATTACGAATTTGCCAGGATCTTGTCTCTTTTGAGGTAAGGTTTGCTGAACCCATGTGCCTAGTTTACTGATGAGCAAGGGAGGTTCACCTTCCCAAGTCTCATTACCAAATAACTTGGCATTCAGCTTTATGATAGCTCCTAGATATTGAGCAACTTGCTCTCCAGTTACATCTTCATCCTCTTCAGAGGAAGAATAGTCTTTAGAGCTCATGAATGGCAGAAGGAGGTTTAATGGGATCTCTATGGTCTCTATATGAGCCTCAAATTCCTTTAGGACCTCAATAGGGAACTCCTTCTTGCTTGAGAGACGTCCCATGAGGTCTTCCTCATTGGGATTCGCATCCTCTCCCTCCTCCTTACATTCGGCCATATTGATTATATCAATGGCCTTGCACTCTCTCTTTGGATTTTCTTCAGTATTGCTTGGGAGAGTACTAGGAGGAGTTTCAGTTACTTTCTTACTGAGCTGGCCCATTTGTGCCTTCAAATTTCTAATGGAGGATCTTGTCTCATTCATGAAACTTAAAGTGGCCTTTGACAGATCAGAGATTAAGTTTGCTAAATTAGAGGGGCTCTGTTCATAATTCTCTGTCTGTTGCTGAGAAGATGATGGCTAAGGCTTGATATTACTAAGCCTATTTCTTCCACCATTATTAAAGCCTTGTTGAGGCTTTTGTTGATTCTTCCATGAGAAATTCGGATGATTTCTCCATGATGAATTATAAGTGTTTTCATAAGGTTCACCCATGTAATTTACCTCTGCCATTGGAAGGTTCTCAGGATCATAAGCTTCTTCTTCAGAAGATGCCTCTTTAGTACTGTTGGATGCATTTTGCCATCCATTCAGACTTTGAGAAATCATGTTGACTTGCTGAGTCAACACTTTGTTCTGAGCCAATATGGCATTCAGAGCATCAATTTCAAGAACTCCCTTCCTCTGAGGCGTCCCATTATTCACGGAATTCCTCTCAGAAGTGTACATGAATTGGTTATTTGCAACCATGTCAATAAGTTCTTGAGCCTCTTCAGGCATTTTCTTTAGGTGAATGGATCCACCTGCAGAATGGTCCAATGACATTTTGGAAAACTCAGATAGACCATAATAGAATATATCTAATATAGTCCATTCTGAAAACATGTTAGAAGGACACTTTTTGGTCATCTACTTGTATCTTTCCCAAGCTTCATGGAGGGATTCACCATCTTTTTGCTTGAAGGTTTGAACATCCACTCTAAGCTTGCTCAGCTTTTGAGGAGGAAAGAATTTATCCAAGAAGGCCATGACCAGCTTATCCCAGGAGTCCAGGCTATC
>NC_029781.3:70952626-70954453 GCF_000817695.3 Arachis duranensis
AGTTAGGTGGTTTTGAAAAAGATAAGAAACAAACAAAAAGTCAAAGAGTTAGTTGAAAAAGATATTAAAATCAAATTTGAAAAGATAAGAAGATAAGAAGTTAGAAAAGATATTTTAAAATCAAATTTTTGAAAAAGATAAAATTTTGAAAAAGATATGATATAAAAGATATGATAAAAAGATATAAAAAAAAGATATGATTTTTAAGAAAAAGATATTTTGAAAAAGATTAAATTTTTAAAATTAAAATTAATTACTTAACTAACAAGAAACTAAAAGATACGATTCTAGAATTTAAAGATTGAACCTTTCTTAACAAGAAAGTAACAAACTTCAAAATTTTGAATCAATCACATTAATTGTTAGTGTAATTTCGAAAATTTGAAATAAAATTAAGAAAAAGATTTTGAAAATAATTTTAAAAAATTTTCGAAATTAATAAGATAAAAATGAAAAAGATTTGATTTTTGAAAAAAAGTTTTGAAAAGATAGGATTTTTAAAATTGAAAATTTGACTTAACTTATGAGAAACAACTAATTTTAAAAATTTTTGACTACGTCAACTCAAATTTTTGAAAATTAGGAGAGAAATAAGGAAAAGATATTTTTTATTTTTGAATTTTTAATGATGAGAGAGAAAAACAATAAAAATGACTCACAACAAGAAAATTATGAATCAAAACTCATGATGCATGCAAGAACACTATGAATGTCAAGATGAACACCAAAAACACTTTGAAGATCATGATGAACATCAAGAACATATTTTTGAAAAATTTTTTATGCAAAGAAAACATGCAAGACACCAAACTTAGAATTCTTTAATGCATGGATACTATGAATGAAAAAATGCATATGAAAAACAATAACAGACACAAAACAAGAAAACATCAAGATCAAACAAGAAGATTTACCAAGAACAACTTGAAGATCATGAAGAACACTATGAATGCACGAATTTTTTGAAAAATGAATAATAATTTTTAAAACATGCAATTGACACCAAACTTAAAAATTAACTCAAGACTCAAACAAGAAACAAAAAACATTTTTGATTTTTATGATTTTATGATTTTTTTTGTATTTTTATTATTTTTTTTCGAAAATTATATTTTAAGAAAACGACAATAAAGAAAAATTTTTGAAAGATTTTTCAAAACTTTTTTGAAAAGAAAATAAAAAAAAATTACTTAATTTTTGAAAACTTTTTGAAAAGAAAATTACCTAATCCGAGCAACAAGATGAATCGTTAGTTGTCCAAACTCGAACAATCCCCGGCAACGGCGCCAAAAACTTGGTGGACAAAATTGTGATCATCAACAATGGCTCCAAAGACTTGGTGCTCTCAAACATAAATCATACTTTGTCACAACTCCGCACAACTAACCAGCAAGTGTACTGGGTCGTCCAAGTAATACCTTACGTGAGTAAGGGTCGATCCCACGGAGATTGTTGGTATGAAGCAAGCTATGGTCATCTTGTAAATCTCAGTTAGGTGGATAATAAATGTTATGGAGTTTTCGAATAATAATAATAAATAAGCAGAAAATAAAGATAGAGCTACTCATGTAATTCAATGGTGGGAATTTCAGATAAGTGTATGGAGACGCTTGTCCCTGTTGAATCTCTGCTTTCCTACTACCTTCCTTCAATCCTTCTTATTCCTTTCCATGGCAAGCTGTATGTAAGGCATCACCGTTGTCAATGGCTACATACCATCCTCTCAGTGAAAAAGGTCCAAATGCTCTGTCACGGCACGGCTAATCATCTGTCGGTTCTCGATCATGTTGGAATAGAATCCCTTGATTCTTTTGCGTTTGTCATCAC
>NC_029781.3:70954477-70959396 GCF_000817695.3 Arachis duranensis
GCGTTCATAGGTGAGAATGATGATGAGTGTCACGGATCATCACATTCATCATGTTGAAGTGCAACGAATATCTTAGAATAGGAATAGCTGAATTGAATAGAAAATAGTAGTAATTGCATTAAAACTTGAGGTACAGCAGAGCTCCACACCCTTAATCTATGGGGTGTAGAAACTCCACCGTTGAAAATACATAAGTGATGAAGGTCCAGGCATGGCCGAATGGCCAGCCCCCAATGTCTAAGATCGCATAAACTGATCAAAGATGTCTAATACAATAGTAAACTATCCTATTTATACTAGACTAGCTACTAAGGTTTACAGAGGTAAGTAATTGATGCATAAATCCACTTCCGGGGCCCACTTGGTGTGTGCTTGGGCTGAGCTTGAATGTTACACGTGCAAAGGGTTTTATTGGAGTAGAACACCAAGTTGTAACGTGTTTCTGGCGTTCAACTCTGGTTCGTGACGTGTTTCTGGCGTTTGACTCCAGAATGCAGCATGGAACTGGTGTTGAGCGCCAATTTACGTCATCAAATCTCAAATAAAGTATGGACTATTATATATTGCTGGAAAGCTCTGGATGTCTACTTTCCAAAGCCGTTAAGAGCGCGCCATTTGGAGTTCTGTAGCTCGAGAAAATCCATTTCGAGTGTAGGGAGGTTAGAATCCAACAGCATCAGCAGTCCTTTGTCAGCCTTTTATCAGAGTCTTGCTCAGTTCCCTCAATTTCAGCTAGAAATTACCTAAAATCACAGAAAAATACACAAACTCATAGTAAAGTCCAAAAATGTGAATTTAGCATAAAAAATAATGAAAACATCCCTAAAAGTAACTAAATCATACTAAAAACTACCTAAAAACAATGCCAAAAAGCGTATAAATTATCCGCTCATCAGTAAATACTATAATATGGGGCTAAAAGAGTGAAAATAGAGGTTTAGAAGTATGAAATTTGACTTAAAAACACAAAAATCCATTTTGATGACAGGGCATTTTGGCTAGTTTCACTGACCTTTTCTTTACTGTTTTTAGGTAATTTCATGCATTTTCTTAGGAAATAAGTTAGTTTTGGGCAAATATTCACTCAGACCTTGATTCAAGCATACATTGTGCATTTTTCATTATTTTATGTGGATTTTGCATGATTTTAATGACAAAATTGTATATTGCATTACCCATGACTTGGACTAGAACTTTGATGCACTCTATTGCTTGATTTCAGGACCAAAGGAAGCAAGGAATGGGAGGTAACTTGCAAAGTTAAGGAGAAAAGTGATTGCCAAAAACACTCTCAAAAGCCATCAATGCCCACGTTAAAGAGTCACGTTAACCAAGTTAACGTGAACTCTAACGTAGAGAAGAGAAGTTGAGCCAACGTTAGATTGTCACTAACGTTGGCAATTGCTCATAAATGGCCACGTTAGAAGCCACGTTAACCTAGTTAACGTGGCCTCTAACGTTAAAGAGGGAAGAGAAGCCAACGTTAGTGACACTCAACATTGTCACTAACGTTAGCCTAAGGTGCAAATAGCCACGTTAACTCCCACGTTAACTTGGTTAATGTGGGAGCTAACGTAAGAGATGGAGAGTTGTCGACAACGTTAGTGACACTTAACATTGTCACTAACGTTGGAGCAACCACACCACCCCCAAGAGCCACGTTAACTTGGTTAACGTGCGTGTCACTAACGTTCTCGAAGGCTAGCAAGGCAAAGTTAAAAGCCACGTTAACCCAGTTAACGTGGGCTTTAACGTGAGGCAAAGGGGTGCATGGCAACGTTAGTGACAATGTTAAGTGTCACTAACGTTCTCGAACTTGTATTCTCATTAAATGTTAAACACCTCTAACGTCTTGAGCTAAAGTCTCTGCCCACTTCACACTTTCTCTCTGCAAGTAAGCCAAGCCCAATTGAAGAAAGGAACTGCTTCAAGCTAAAAGATCCAGAGGCCCTAGACTTGAAGAACTAACTAGAAGCTGAGAAGAGTAGTATATATAGGAGTAGCTTTGAAATAGAGAAGAAGCTTTTGGGAGGAGCAAAGAGAGAGAACTACTCTTTGTATCTACTTTCTTTGCACTTCTAGCTTTATGATGTATTCTCCATCTTTAATTTTAATTTCTAGAGCTATGAACAACTAAACCCCTTTCATTTCTAGAGTTATGAACAACTAAACCCCTTTCATTGGGTTAGGGAGCTCTGTTGTAATTTGATGGATCAATACTAATTTTCTTCTTCTTCTTCTATCTTTCCTTTTGATTTTACTTGAAAGCTTTCGATCTTCATCCAATTGGATAGTTATCTTGGAAAAGAAGCTGTTCAAACATGGATCTCTTCGGATCCTTGAAAGAGGAATGAAGAGATTAGCTATAAATGCTTTCTCATGCTGGACCAAATTGAGTGTGGCTGGGTATGTGGCTATAACTCTCTAAGCATTTGATTTGGGAAGTGCATGTGGTATAATCAGTGACCACACTTCATCTCTTCTCATGAGCAATTGACCAAGGAATTGGCTATTGATCAAGATTTGAGAGATTGAATTGCAAGAAATTGTGGTTCAATCACTTAAGATTGCCAAGGAGATCAATGAGTGCATTGATTGAGGAAGAGATGAAAATGAAATTGATCCGGAGAATGCAACATCTCCTAAGCCCAATGAACTCCCCATTTCTGATCTCACCCATTCTCTTTATTTTCTGCAATTTACTTTTATGAGCAATTCCCCCATTCCCATTTACAATTCTGCTATTTACTTTCAGTCATTTACTTTCTTGCCATTTTAATTTCTGCAATTATCAACTCTATTCATGGATTCGTTCAACTAGATCATTCCTCTAATTAAAGTTGCTTGATCAATCAATCCCTGTGGGATTTGACCTCACTCTATTGTGAGTTTTTACTTGACGACAAATTTGGTACACTTGCCGAATGGGAATTTGTTGAGAGACAAGTTTTACCCCGATCACATTTTTGTTGAAACAGGGGCCACGCGTATGTGTCGTCCATGCGCATGCGTGAAAAGCAGAGAAGGGGAAGTGACGCCTATGCGTCAGTCACGCGTACGCGTGGTGACGTTTTGTGCCCCGTGCACAAAACCTGCATGGTACCATCACAACTCTTTTGGTTTCTGTACCATGCAGCAGCATCAGTACAGCAGCGAGTGCACGTTGGCTACGCACACGCGTGAGAAGGAAAAATTATGGATGATGCGTGCGCGTCAGCCACGTGCACCTGTGGGCGTACGTTTTGTGAAAATTTTTAACTAAGTCTGAAGAAAGCTGCAGAATTTCCAATTGGGACTCTAAACTTCCAACGCGCATAACTTTTCCGTTTTAAATCATTATTCCTCTGTTCTTTGAATGACATAAACTTCACGAATCTAATTTTCATTTAAAACAAGTTTGAAACTATATGGGAGTCCGGAAGCCAAGTTATAGGTCGCCGAAGTTCGGCCAAAAACCAAAGTTCCACAAAACTTCAAAACCTCTTTTTCATTAAAAATCACATCCAATTCATGACCAAACCTACAACCATCAACATAGTGTGTCCTTCCTTAACACCACAACAACCACCAAAATAAACCATACCTAAAATCAACAATAACATACAACACTTCTCAAATGCATCAACCAAATTTATAACTCACCAATTCTAGGCTCATGTGCTCATGTACTCAAGTCATTAGTTATTAATTCATCAAATCGCCAACTAGCCAACAAGCACGAATCCACAACATACTTCTTACTAAGGACACTAAGCAATAAATATACACATACTTTCCAACCTATCATATGGTCATCTAGCCTAAGTTTTCACAAAATATTATATATTATATACGCGAGACCTAAATCATACCTTGGTCGATTTCCACATTTGGTCCAAGACAACCACTTAAGCCACACACACACACACACACACACAGCCCCATAAGTTCTAAAATCACCAAACCTTGACACCAATCCTCCATCAAGCGTCAAAATGTCCCCAATTCAGTTTCAATACTTGTATATATAGTTCACACATATCATAAAGATATACTTCAAAATTCAGAATTTACATACTCAAAACCAAGAATTGGCTAAGGCTAGAGACCTTACCATACTCACGGACCAAGAGAGCCAAAATCAACAAGCTCCATAAGCTCATTTGAACTTGTTCCGAGGGTTACCTGAAACGTGTAGCTCGGTCGTCTGGCAAGACCCGAGGTGGGGGTTCCGTGACCCGAGCTTGATATGCTGAGCGGCTGGTGGTTGTACCTGCAATGACACTCCGATGCTTAAGTTAGCATGGGTCCAAGCAGATATGTGTAGAATGTAGAATGTGTGTCATACCTGGGTGCTCCAGTGTATTTATAGTAGCTAGCCGTGATCTTCCCTGGATAAGATATTCTTATCTTATCTTATCTTTTGGGAGTTTTATCTCTATCTTTGTGGAACCGCCTTTCCTAGGCCTTTTCGGCCTTTAGGTTTTGGGCTTCGTTCCTTTTGATGGGCCTTTTTAGCTTTGTTGTCCGAGGTCCGACCTTTAGGCGTGGGCCTTAGGGCGAGGTCGGACCTTCTATGAACTTGCCGAGTTGGGGAGCTCGGTCAGGGTATGAACAGCTAGTATGTTTGATTGTTGCTCAATTGCATTAGATTTTATTTAATTGAAGTTTTCATCTAGGACATTTTATGAAATCTTTTGAAATCATGAAAACCTTGAAGAAGCAATTGTAAATTAAGGCAAGAAAAGCAAAAGGGAAAGAATGAGAAAGCTAAAGGCTCTGAGTACCAATGACAATTTCATTTGCTAAGTACTTATGGTGTTTATGTATTAAGCAAAAAGCTTGAAAACAAAGCACTTAGAAGTCAAGGCTAGGCTCAAGTGCAAAAGCACTCCTTCAAAGCTCAAGGCTCTGAGCATCAATGATTAGAGAGTTAAGAA
>NC_029781.3:70960270-70961201 GCF_000817695.3 Arachis duranensis
TTTTTGTTGGAATTTCTGTTGTGGTAATCCTTTTCTTTATTTCTTGCAGAGATGGCTTCTCAGGCGGATTCCATGAAGTTCCTTCGTCGGACGAAGGAGTCCGTGGCTACTCGGAATATCGAGGCCGGGGAGGCTTCTACCCGATCTTCTCCGCAGAAGACTACTGTGGGTGTTCAGACTCGGTCGAAGACTATTCCGACTCCCCAGTTCTGAGCTATAAGTCAGGATCCTCCGACCTCTGGGCCTGCTACTTCTTCTCCTCCTCCGTTCTCGGGTCCTCCTCCCAAGAAGCAGAATACCTCTCAAGAGCTTGCCGGTTTCAATGATAAGGACTTTGACGCTCTTGGTTGGATTGAGCAGCATATTCTCCCTCAGACCTTTATTTCCACTGATGATGTATCTATGGAGCATCATTTCCAGTATATGGCGCGGAGCTGTGTCCGGATGGCTAGTCTCCATGCCGCTATCGCCCGGGAGTTCAAGAAATCCCCCCTTGGGGCGACCAGCTCCCGACTTGAGAAGACTCAGTCCGAGCTTGATAGGATTAGTCAACTGAAGCCTGCCAGGATTACTGAGTTGGAGGCCTCTTTGGAAAAAGAGAAAACTAAAGCTACCGCGGCTGTGGCGGCAGCAAAGACATCTGAGGAGATGGCGAAGGCGGCCACAGAGAATTATACTCGGCTGTATACCGAGCTTGTGGAGACAAAAGAGAAGTTGCAATCCGCGCAGGACGAGTTTTACGAGCTGGAAGGTCATGTGGCCAAGGGTATGGATGCCATGTTTGAAAATTTGAAGGCTCAGGTCCAGGTTCTTGCTCCCGACCTGGATCTGAGTTTATTCAGTACGGACAACGTTGTTGTGGAGGGAAAGATTGTTCCAGCTCCTACCGAGGATGAGGTTCCGATGTCCGACCCCAAAGTTCCGGTTGAGA
>NC_029781.3:70963379-70963705 GCF_000817695.3 Arachis duranensis
TATGCCCATAGCACCTGGGGGAGCTCCTCGGCCCATGCCCCTTTGGCCTCTTGGAGTCTTCGTTTTAACCCGGCCAAGATGACTTTATTTGCAGCCTCTGCTTGTCCATTGGCTTGTGGGTGCTCGACTGATGTGAATTGTTGTTTGATTTTTAGTTTGGCCACCAAGTTTTGAAAACTTGCGTCCGTGAACTGTGTTCCATTGTCTGTTGTGATGGAGTAGGGGACTCCGAACCTTGTGACAATGTTTTTGTATAGGAATTTGCGGCTTTTCTGAGCCGTAATGGTGGCTAAGGGTTCAGCTTCGATCCACTTTGTGAAGTAGTC
>NC_029781.3:70963815-70964533 GCF_000817695.3 Arachis duranensis
CCATTTTGCGAAGGGCCATGGTGCGGTGATGCTGATAAGGTCTTCGGGTGGTGCCTTGTGAAAATTGGCGTGTTTTTGGCAGGGGGGCATATTTTCACAAACTCCGTTGCGTCTCTTTGCAAGGTCGGCCAGTAGAACCTGGCTCTGACTACTTTTTTAGATAGTGCCCGAGCTCCGAGATGGTTCCCACACATGCCTCCGTGGACTTCTTCGAGGACGCTTTTTGTTTCTGAGGTTGGGACGCACCTAAGGAGGGGATTTGAGAATCCTCTTCTGTATAATACGCCGTGAATTAGTGTATAATTCTGGGCGTCTTTCGTGAGTCTTTTAGCTTCCTTTCTTTCGGCGGGGAGAGTTCCCGACTTCAGGGAGTTGAGGATGGGGGGCATCCATCCTTGCTGTTGGTTGGATATATTTAGCGTTTCTTCCTCTCTTAGCACTGAGGGGGATTGTAAGGTTTCCTGGAGGAGACTTCTGTTGTTGCCTCCGGGCTTGGTGCTGGCGAGCTTTGAGAGGGCGTCTGCCCGGGCGTTTTGTTCTCGAGGTATGTGCTGAATCTGTATCTCTGAAAAGTGGCGCAGTTGTGCCTGTGTTTGGTCCAGGTATTTTTTCATAATTGGGTCTTTGGCCTGGTAGCTTCCATTTACTTGTGACGTGACGACCTGGGAGTCACTAAAGATTGTGATTCTCTGGGCTCCGACCTCTTCGGCTAGCTTTA
>NC_029781.3:70967917-70974669 GCF_000817695.3 Arachis duranensis
TCTTATCTTATCTTTTGGGAGTTTTATCTCTATCTTTGTGGAACCGCCTTTCCTAGGCCTTTTCGGCCTTTAGGTTTTGGGCTTCGTTCCTTTTGATGGGCCTTTTTAGCTTTGTTGTCCGAGGTCCGACCTTTAGGCGTGGGCCTTTAGGGCGAGGTCGGACCTTCTATGAACTGACCGAGTTGGGGAGCTCGGTCAGGGTATGAACAGAACCTATAGAACCAAAATCAACAAATTCTCAACTTGGATTCTCTTTAATTTCAAAAATTGAGGGATAGAGAGGCTGGGGTGACATAGTGACTTACTTATGAAATTTTTTCAATGGATTCGTAGAGCTCGATGCGATGAACGTGTAGCTGCAAACGGTGTGGCGATCGGAGACGTGTAGCTGTAAACGGTGTGGCGATCGGAACTCGGAGTGGAAAGTTATGGAAGTTTGATTAGATTCAAGGGTTTTGAACTCATCTCCCCCTTTCCTGAAGCATTTCCCAACGTGAATGAAATGAAGGAAGAGAAGGAAGCTGTGTCTTCTTTAATTGATGGATTCGGTTGGGCCCTTGGGCCCATGTTAGGCCCAGTTCAACCGGTTCTGCCCAATATTGGGCCAAATTCTTTGTAATTAGTGTCAAAATTCTCGTTTTAAAGAGCTCTATCCTATTTTAATATAATATTCACATTTTTAATTTTCCCAAAATTTAATTTATTGACTAATTATTTACTAATTTAGCGGGGTTTACAAGTAGAGGGCAAAGATAAAGAAAAAGTTTTAAAAGACTGTCTGCCACAGGATATGAGAATGATTGAAAGGTCACGAGAGGGTGACGGAAAGTAAATAGTTATGGTGCCGATATGAAAATGTTAAGTCGTGGACTTTGTATGTGAATGATTGTGCAGGGATGCCCGTAAATGTGGAATGGCTTCCAAGAACATGGGTCACATGCTTCAGCTGGAGAATCAGCGCCTGCAAGTACTTGCAAAGGTCTGCAAGAAGTAGAAACTTGCAAAGGTTATATCGCTGAAATGCCTTATCCGACTTGTGAGTTGAATTGCGTCGGGTGCGGGTTGAAACCGACAAATGAGCTCATTACCTGCACTAGGATAGACATGCATCATACCTGTTTGTACATATTTGTTTGTGAGTGTGTTTCTTGTGATTGTGGGTGTGCTATATGATTGCTTGATTTCTGTGTCCTTTGTGTGTTAAGTCTAAATGTATTCTATTGTCTGTTGTTGTGGGCTATGGTAATAAAATGAGTATAACTATACACCTAACCCTACTAAGAACTCTCCAATTCTTATACCCTATTTCCACCCCTTTCAGCTACAGGTGCGAAATTTTAGTGAAGAGCTACAGGAACATAGAAGATTATGTTCACGAGTTAAGTTATTAGAATTTACTTTCCCCTCGTGGTTTATTGTTTTTAGTTTTTAGAGGGGTAGGATTTGTTTTTGAGAATCTTGAAATAAGTCTATGTATTTAATGCTATGTGAATATATATATATATATATATATATATTTGTGATTAAATAGTTTAAAGTACAGACTCATCATTTTATGAAATAAAACTTCGGTTCATATTCGCGAAAGCTCAAATTTAAATAAATATAGCATAAAAAAAGTTTAGGTAAGTAACGCCTGGGCTTTTAGAACGATCATGGGGTGCTAAAAGTTAGGGTGTTACACCCATCTTTTTTCTTTTGCTATCAGATCCCTTTTCTTTCTTCTCCACACACGACGGCGGTGGCGATGCCGGCAATGGTGGCTTGATAAACCACTATTTTATGGTTTATCTTGTGCTCAATTGAGTGGATTTTATCAACTCTTTACCCACTTATTCATAATATTTGCATAGTTTTATAATTGAAAACGTGCTTCTTTGATCTTATATTTGCTTATTATTAATCCTGTCTTATTACCATTAGATGCCTTGATATGTGTGTTAAGTGATCTCAGAGATTACAGGGCAGGAATGGCTCAGAGGATGGAAAGGAAGCATGCAAAAGTGGAAGGAATACAAGAAGTCGGAGAAATTGCTAAGCTGTCCAGCCAGACCTCTTTGCACTCAAACAGCTATAACTTTAGCTACATAGGTTCAAACGATGCGGTTTTAGTTGCATTGGAAAGCTAACGTCTGGAGCTTCGATTTGATATATAATTTGCCATAGCTGCCCCAATGCCAGGCGATGCGAATGCGTGGGTCACACGGATGCGTGACCTCGCAGGAACACAACCCGCGCGGCCGCGTGAGCCATGCGGCCGCGTCACTTTTTCGCGACCTGTACGTACCAGAATATGCTGGGGGTAATTTCTGGGCTGTTTTTAACCCAGTTTGCGGCCCAAAAAACACAGATTAGAGGCTATAAAGTGGGGGAATCCATTCATTCATGAGGAGGCTCTCATAATTCACTTTTCATGTTTTAGATGTAGTTTTTAGAGAGAGAGGTTCTCTCCTCTCTCTTAGTATTAGGATTTAGGATTTCTCTTAGTTTTTAGGAGTGGCTCTCAATCCCAGGTTCTTTATTTATTCTATTATTTTATTTCAGTTTGTTAATGTTGGTTTACGAACTTCATGTTAGAATTGATTTCTTTTATTAATGCATTTTGAGGTATTTCAGATTATGATTGTTTTATTCTGTTTATTATTTTATTTTACTTGTCATATAATATATTCCCACCTTACTTCCAAAACCCCAATTTTACCTTTTTCATAGCCAATAATAAGAACATACCTCCCTGCAATTCCTTGAGAAGACGACCTGAGGTTTGAATACTCGGTTATCAATTTCAAGGAGGTTTGTTACTTGTGACAACCAAAACGTTTGTATGAAAGGACTTTTGAAGGTTTAGAAACTATACTTGCAACGAGGATTTATCCGCAAATTTCTAGACCACGCAAAAGTTCTCTCGTCAAAATGGCGCCATTGTCGGGGAATTGCAAACGTGTGCCTTATTATTGGTTATTGTAAATATTTTCTTTTTGATTTGTTTTTATTTTTTATTTTTATTTGCTTTTTCGTAAATTAAGAGGTTATTGATTTTTATTTTAAAATTTTTATCTTATCTTATCTTATTTCAAAAATCAAATTTAAAAATTTTCAATTTTCAAATTTCAAAAAAAAATTCGAATTTCAAAAATTAAAATTTCAAATTTCAAAATTTAAAATTCAAATTTCAAAATTCAAATTTAAAATTTTAAAAATCAAACCTTTTCAAAATTTAAACCTTTTTCAAATCTTTATCTTATATTGTTGTCAGTGTTTATAAGATTTAGGAGTTTATTTTCATTAGTTTTTTTATTAGCTTTTGTTTTTATTTTCTTTAGCTACTATGAATTCTCACCCTTATGGTTTCAAGTTCGGTTCCAATGTTGTTGTAAGGAATGGAAGCTATAACAGGAACATGCATCAAGGTCAAAGCAATCAACCTCATGGCAACAACCACCTCCAATGGACTATCAACAACCACCGCCATGTGCCTATGAACCCTTTCCTCAACATAACTTTGGACCACCATACTCACAAGCTCCTTTCCGCCATTCACCTCCATATGACCCTAACCCTCAACCACCATACCAACCACCTTATGAGCCATATGAACCATATATAGAACCACCCCAATTCCAACCCAATTACTCCCAAGAACCACCACTTCAATATTCATCATCTCCATATCCATCAATCCAAGAGCACTATGATCCTACTTATGAAAGTCGAGTACATCAAGAGACAAAGGATTGTTTCAAAGAAACAGTGGATCGATTTCAGGCAACCATTCAACAACTGGAGCAAGTAGTAATTCAATGGGTTTCTAGGCGCTCAAATATACAAGGATTAGCCACAGCTCCATGTGGACAGTCTACTGAAGAGCGTAGCATGACGGAGATACCAGAAACCCCAGTGGACAAGACAGAGAATGAATTCGTACTAGAACAAGTAGAAGACGCTGTCATTGTTAAAGAAGAAGAAGAAGTGGTTAAAGACTTAGGAGATGCAGAACCTCCATGGGAAAGTCAAGACATAGAGCCTCCTTCCAAGACGGTTGAAATTGATGCTGAGGAGTGTGTACAACCTCCAAAGCATATCATAGTTGAAGACTTGGAAGAGGTTGATCAAGAGATGGAGATTCAAGAAGAAGAAGCACAACCTACCATGCCCTTGGAAAGCAATGAAGAGGAGATTGAATTGAAAGAGAGCTACCAAGAGGAAGAGGTTGAAATTGAAGAAGCTTGCAAAGAGGTGGTAATTATCAGATCTGTTCTGGCATTTGTCACCCCGGGAGCCTAAGAATCTGTTTGAAGCTTCTTAAGGGCTTTACATGCTTAGTTTGGGATCCCGGAGGACACTGGAATTACAAACATTGGTGGAGATTCCTGGATGAGTTCAAGCACAAGCCACCATAACAGGAAGCTCACCAAATGTCCAACTTAAGGACTTTAACTAAAAGTGCTAGGTGGGAGACAACCCACCATGGTACGATCGTTCATTTTTCATTTTTATTTAGTTTCATTTGTTTTCTAGTTTTATTTTATTTTATTATATTGAACCTAGAGTTTTGCATCACATTCATATTAACACTGCATTCTTCATTTTACAAAAAAAAAAGACAAAAAAAGGGATTTACGCACGCGACGCGGCAGCGTCGCTGACGCGTCCGCGTCGTATGTGTGTTGGGAGGAAAAGAAATTGAACAGAGAGTTACGCAGGAGCAGGGCTGGAGGTGTGCCAAGGGCACAAATCGTCCCACGCGACCGCATCGCTGATGCGGTCGCGTCATTTCCAAAATGCCTTCCCCACGTGTCCGCGTCACCCACGCGACCGCGTGGCCCTGGATTTCGACATAACAAGGTGTATGGCCGAAAGTTGAGCTGGAATTGAGCTGGACTCGTGCTGGAATCCCAAGCCCTACCACGCGACCGCGCGCCCCACGCGGCCGCGTCATTTTAAGAAAAAGGCCACCCGCGCGATCGCGTTGACCACGCGACCACGTCACCCTGGATTTTGGCAATACTAAGTTTTGAACAGAGAGTTGTGCGACCGCGAGGCTGCACTCATGCCACTAGCACAAACCAAGTCACGCGATCGCGTGCCCCATGCATCCGCGTCGCCTAACCTTATTGCGCACCACGCAACCGCGTCACCCACGCGACCGCGTCGCCAGCGTCGCACAACCTCTCCAGATTAGTGCCAATTTTCTTATCTTTTCTTCTCCGAATCCTTATTCTTCTTATCTTTTCTTATTTCTTTCTTCTTCCTTTCTTATTTTCTCTCACTTCCATTCTATTTTATTTAATTTATTTGCATACTTTCATTCATTGCATTTTTTTATTTTGTGCATATTTTTATTTTCTTTTCTAAATTTGTTATTTTGGTGTTAAAAATTTAATTGGGAAATTATTTTCTTGTAAATTATTATGAAATTGTTTGACAATTATATATTACTTTTTGAAGGGTTGCTTACATGTTCAATTTAATACTTTCAATAGCTTATTTATCATACATGCTATGTGTTTGTGAAAAAGCCCATATGGCATTATGCACTTCTCTATTATACTTTATACTATTCAATGCTTGCTTTTCATAAACTCCCTTTACTATTTTATTAATTGAATATAATTGTTAATACAAACATGGTGATTTATTACAAGTGATGCTTGGTCTATGCTACTCATGCCCTTTGCCGGCATGCCAATAAACACCTTGCATTCATTTGTCCTTATATGCACTAGCTATTTTCAATTGATGGCTTTTCACATGTACTCGCGAGCATGTGTTAATGTTAATTACATCCTAATGTGCATCCATCACCACTCTTCCATTCTCTTCCTTGCTATATATCTATTTGAATTTAATTTACTTTCTCTTCCCTTCTTCAGGATGGCCACCAAGGAAGGAAAGGAGAAAGCTACTCCCAAACCACCGGCAAGGAAAGGAACAAAAAGAGCTCAGCTGAGAAACCACAACCCCCATCCACTTGCACATCTCAGCATCCACCGAGGACGGTGCAATCTTTAGGTGTGGGGAGGTCGATACCGATCTCCATGGGTTAGTTATTTCTTCACTCAACACAAAAAATTTTTTATTTTATTTGTTTGTTCATTGTTGCATTTGCATAATTGATTGCACATTTGTTTGATTTTTTGCATATTTTACCACTTGGTTGAAGTAATATTTTCTTTTCCAAGAAACCTTTTAAAGTATTTCACTAATTTGAATAAAATTTTTTGTTACACTTGTTTGAAGAAATAAGTTACTTTTAGGGATGTTTTCATTAGTTTTTATGTTAAATTCACATTTCTGGACTTTACTATGAGTTTGTGTATTTTTCTATGATTTCAGGTAATTTCTGGCTGAAATTGAGGGACCTGAGCAAAACTCTGAAAAGGAGGCTGACAAAGGACTGCTGATGCTGTTGGAATCTAACCTCCCTGCACTCAAAATGGATTTTCTGGAGCTACAGAACTCGAAATGGCGCGCTCTCAATGGCATTGGAAAGTAGACATCCAGAGCTTTCCCGAAAAATATAATAGTCCACACTTTATTTGTAAATTGACGACGTAAATTGGCGTTGAACGCGAAGTACATGCTGCTGTCTGGAGTTAAACGCCAGAAACACGTCACGACCCGGAGTTGAACGCCCAAAACACGCTATAACTTGGCGTTCAACTCCAATAAAAGCCTCAACACGTGTAACATTCAAGCTCAGCCCAAGCACACACCAAGTGGGCCCCGAAAGTGGATTTCTGCATCAATTA
>NC_029781.3:70974677-70975290 GCF_000817695.3 Arachis duranensis
TAGCTAGTTTAGTATAAATAAGACTTTTTACTAGTGTATTAGTTGTCTTTTGACCACGTTTCATCTTTGGTCTCAGTTTTGTTTTATTCTTCATCTTTTGGCCATTCGGTCTTTTGATCATTCAGGGGGCTGGCCTCTCGGCCATGCCTGAACCTTTTACTTATGTATTTTCAACGGTGGAGTTTATGCACACCATAGATTAAGGGTGTGGAGCTCTGCTGTACCTCAAGTTTCAATACAATTACTATTATTTTCTATTCAATTCTCTTTTATTCTTATCCCAAGATATACGTTGCACAACACTTTGATGAATGTGATGATCTGTGACACTCATCATCATTCTCACCTATGAACGTGCGTGATTGACAACCACTTCCGTTCTACTCTAGGCCAGGCGCATATCTCTTGGATTCCCCAACAGAATCTTCGTGGTATAAGCTAGATAGATGGAGGCATTCATGGGGATTCAAAAAGTCTAACCTTGTCTGTGGTATTCCGAGTAAGATCCCGGGAATCTGGAAAGTCTAACCTTTTCCGTGGTATTCCGAGTAGGATTCCGCTATTGAATGACTGTGACGAGCTTCAAACTCCTGAAGGCTGGGCGTGATGACAA
>NC_029781.3:70978180-70979257 GCF_000817695.3 Arachis duranensis
GGAGTTCTTGAAATTGATGCTCTGAATGCCATATTGGCTCAGAACAAAGTGTTGACTCAACAGGTCAACATGATCTCTCAAAGTCTGAATGGATGGCAACATGCATCCAACAGTACTAAAGAAGCAGCTTCTGAAGAAGCTTATGATCCTGAGAACCCTGCAATGGCAGAGGTTAATTACATGGGTGAACCTTATGGAAACACCTATAATTCATCATGGAGAAATCATCCAAATTTCTCATGGAAGGATCAACAAAAGCCTCAACAAGGCTTTAACAATGGTGGATGCAATAGGCTGAGCAATAGCAAGCCTTATCCATCATCTTCTCAGCAACAGACAGAGAATTCTTAACAAAACACTTATAATTTAGCCAATCTAGTCTCTGATCTGTCAAAGGCCACTTTCAGTTTCATGAGTGAAACAAGATCCTCCATCAAAAATCTGGAGGCACAAGTGGGCCAGCTGAGTAAGAAAGTCATTGAAACTCCTCTCAGTATTCTCCCAAGTAATACAGAAGAGAATCCAAAAGGAGAGTGCAAGGCCATTGATATAATCAATATGGCCGAATGCACAAGGGAGGAGGAGGACAAAAATCCTAGTGAAGAAGACCTCCTGGGACGTCCTTCAAGCAAGAAGGAGTTTCCTATTAAGGATCCAAACGAATCTGAGGCTCATATAGAGACCATAGAGTTTCCATTAAATCTCCTTCTGCCATTCATAAGCTCTGAAGACTATTCTTCCTCTGAAGAGGATGAAGATGTGACTGGAGAGCAAGTTGCTCAATATTTAGGAGCTATCATGAGGCTGAATGTTAAGTTGTTTGGTAATGAGACTTGGGGAAGTAAACCTCCCTTGCTCATTAATGAGCTAGATACCTGGATTCAGCAAACTCTACCTCAAAAGAAACAAGATCCTTGCAAGTTTATAATACCTTGTACCATAGGCACCATGACCTTTGAAAAAGCTCTATGTGATCTGGGGTCAGGGATAAACATTATGCCACTCTCTGTAATGGAGAAGCTGGGGATCATTGAGGTACAACCTGCCTTGTTCTCATTACAATTGGCAGACAAGTCA
>NC_029781.3:70979347-70979810 GCF_000817695.3 Arachis duranensis
GATCACCTTTGTGGCTCCATGAGAGCCACTGTCAAGCTATTGACATTAAAGAAGCACTTGTTGGGAGGCAACCCAATTTTATTTATCTAATTTTTATTTTATTTTATTTTATTGTTATTTTATGTTTTATTAGGTACATGATCATGAGGAGTCACGAAAAAAATATAAAAATTAAAAACAGGATCAAAAACAGCAGAAGAAAAAAATCGCACCCTGGAGGAAGCACAGGCTGGCGTTCAACGCCAGTAAGGAGCATCTGGCTGGCATTCAACGCCAGAACAGAGCATCAATCTGGCGTTGAACGCCAGAAACAAGCAACATTCTGGCGCTGAACGCCAGGAATGTGCCTAGAGGAAAAGCTGGCGCTGAACGCCAGTAACAAGCATGAAACTGGCGCTCAACGCCAGAAACGTGCTTTACATGGGCGTTGAACGCCCAGAATGTGCACCACTCGGCGTTTAAA
>NC_029781.3:70979936-70981824 GCF_000817695.3 Arachis duranensis
ATCACCTCAGGATCTGTGGACCCCACAGGATCCCCACCTACTATATTCTCACCTTACCTCCTAATCCTATTTTGTGATGAGTATTCCCCCCATGTCACACTTCCCAAAAACCCTTCACCAATCACCTCAATCCCTCTTCCCAATTACCCCATTCACCACTCACATCCATCCACTCTTCCCCATAAACCCCACCTACCTTCAAAATTCAAAAACATTTTCCCACCCAATCTCACCCTAAATGGCCGAACCTACAACTTCCCCCCTCCCTATATATACCCTTCCTTTCTACTTCATTTTCACACAACACAACCCCCTCTTCATCTTGTTGCTCAGATTAGGTAATTTTCTTTTTGTTTTGTTTTCAAAAAATTTTCAAAATTTTTTTTTCCTTTTTTTCGAAAATAAATAAAGAAAATACCAAAAAAAACATAAAATCATAAAAACCAAAAATATTTTGTGTTTCTTGTTTGAGTCTTGAGTCAATTTTTAAGTTTGGTGTCAATTGCATATTCATTTTGTTCTTGCATTTTTTCGAAAAATTCATGCATTCATGGTGTTCTTCATGATCTTCAAGTTGTTCTTGACAAGTCTTCTTGTTTGATCTTGATGATTTCTTGTTTTGTGTCTTTTGTTGTTTTTCATGTGCATTTTTGCATTCATATTTTTCATGCATTAAAGATTTCTAAGTTTGGTGTCTTGCATGTTTTCTTTGCATCAAAAATTTTTCAAAATTATGTTCTTGATGTTCATCATGATCTTCAAAGTGTTCTTGGTGTTCATCATGACATTCATAGTGTTCTTGCATGCATCATGAGTTTTGATTCATAATTTTCATGTTGTGAGTCATTTTTGTTGTTTTTCTCTCTCATCATTAAAAATTCAAAAAATCAAAAAATATCTTTTCCTTATTTCCCTCCAAATTTTCGAAATTTTGGGTTGACTTGGTCAAAAATTTTTTAAAATTAGTTGTTTCTTACAAGTCAAGTCAAAATTTCAATTTTAAAAATCTTATCTTTTCAAAATCTTTTTCAAAAATCATATCTTTTCCATTTTTTCCTTTTTTTTCGAAAATTTCAAAAATCTTTTTCAAATTATTTTCAAAATCTTTTTCTTATCTTTTACATCATATTTTTGAAAATTAGCTAACAAATTATGTGATTGATTCAAAAATTTGAAGTTTGTTACTTTCTTGTTAAGAAAGGTTCAATCTTTAAAATTCTAGAATCTTATCTTTTAGTTTCTTGTTAGTTAAGTAATTAATTTTAATTTTAAAAATTAAATCTTTTTCAGAACTAATTTCAATCATATCTTTTTAAAACCATATCTTTTAAAATCATATCTTTTCAAAAAATATCTTTTTAATCTTATCTTTTCAAAAATCATATCTTTTTATCATATCTTCCCCTACACTTCCCCTTCTCCTCCATCTTCTCTTCTTCTTCTTCTTCTTCTCCTCTTTCTTCTATTGCTCGAGGACGAGCAATATTTTAAGTTTGGTGTGGTAAAAGCATAAGCTTTTTGTTTTTCCATTACCATCAGTGGCACCTAAGGCCAGAGAATCCTCTAGAAAAGGAAAAGGGAAGACAAAAGCTTCCACCTCCGAGTCATGGGAGATGGAAAGATTCATCTCCAAGAGCCATCAAGACCACTTCTATGATGTTGTGGCAAAGAAGAAGGTGATCCCTGAGGTCCCTTTCAAGCTCAAGAAAAATGAGTATCCGGAAATCCAACATGAGATCCGAAGAAGAGATTGGGAAGTCCTAACCAACCCCATGCAACAAGTCGGAATCTTAATGGTTCAAGAGTTCTATGCCAATGCATGGATCACTAGGAACCATGATCAAAGTATGAACCCGAATCCAAAGAATTATCTCACAATGGTTCGGGG
>NC_029781.3:70981916-70999397 GCF_000817695.3 Arachis duranensis
AGATGTATGCCCCTACACTAGAAGGGTCAACTTTAATCAAAGGTTAGACCAAGTCCTAATGGACATATGTGTGGAAGGAGCTCAATGGAAGAGAGACAACAAAGGCAAGCCAGTTCAACTAAGAAGACTGGACCTCAAGCCTGTGGCAAGAGGATGGTTGGAGTTCATTCAACGCTCCATCATTCCCATTAGCAACCGATCTGAAGTTACTGTGGATCGGGCCATCATGATTCATAGCATCATGATTGGAGAGAAAGTAGAAGTTCATGAAGTCATCTCTAATAAATTCTACAAAATAGCCGAAAAGCCCTCCACCATGGCTAGGCTAGCTTTTCCTCACCTTATTTGCCATCTATGTTACTCAGCTGGAGTTATCATAGAAGGAGACATCCCCATTGAAGAGGATAAGCCCATCACTAAGAAGAGGATGGAGCAAGCAAGAAAGACCCTCCACAGATCTCAAGAGATGCATGAGGAAGCTCATCATCAAGAAATCCCTGAGATGCCTCAAGGGATGCACTTTCCTCCCAACAACTATTGGGAACAACTCAACACTTCCTTAGAAGATTTGAGCCACAATGTTGAACAATTAAGGGTGGAACATCATGAGCACTCCATCATTCTCCATGGAATAAGAGAAGATCAAAGAGCAATGAGGGAGGAGCAACAAAGGCAAGGAAGGGACATAGAAGAGCTTAAGGACATTGTTGGTCCTTCAAGAAGAAGACGCCATTAAGGTAGATTCATTCCTTGTTCTTATTTCTTTCTGCTTTTCGGTTTTTATGTTGTGTTTATCTATGTTTTGTGTCTCTACTTCATGATCATTAGTATGTAGTAACTATGTCTTAAAGCTATGAATAATTTCTATAAATCCTTCACCTCTCTTAAATTAAAAATGTTTTAATTCAAAAGAACAAGAAGTACATGAATTTCGAATTTATCTTTGAATTTAATTTAATTATATTGATGTGGTGACAATACTTTTTGTTTTCTGAATGAATGCTTGAACAGTGCATATTTTTGATCTTGTTGTTTATGAATGTTAAAACTGTTGGCTCTTAAAAGAATGATGAACAAAGAGAAATGTTATTGTCAATCTGAAAAATCATGAAATTGATTCTTGAAGCAAGAAAAAGCAGTGAATAGCAAAAGCTTGCGAAAAAAAAAGGAAAAAATGGCAAAAAAAAAATAGAAAGAAAAAGAAAAAGCAAGCAGAAAAAGCCAATAGCCCTTAAAACCAAAAGGCAAGGGTAAAAAGGATCCAAGGCTTTGAGCATCAATGGATAGGAAGGCCCAAGGAAATTAAATCCAGGCCTAAGCGGCTAAATCAAGCTGTCCCTAACCAGTGCTTAGGGCCACGGCCAAGACTCATAAGTAGCTGTGTTCAAGAATCAACATGCTTAACTAGGAAAGTCAATAACACTATCCGAAATTCTAAGTTCCTAGAGAAGCCAATCATTCTAAACTTCAAAGGAAAAAGTGAGATGCCAAAACTGTTCAGAAGCAAAAAGCTACAAGTCCCGCTCATCTAATTATAATTAATATTCATTGATATTTTTAAATTTATAGTATATTCTCTTCTTTTTATCCTAATTAATTTTCAGTTGCTTGGGGACAAGCAACAATTTAAGTTTGGTGTTGTGATGAGCGGATAATTTATACGCTTTTTGGCATTGTTTTTAGGTAGTCTTTAGTATGATCTAGTTACTTTTAGGGATGTTTTCATTAGTTTTTATGTTAAATTCACATTTTTGGACTTTACTATGAGTTTGTGTGTTTTTCTATGATTTCAGGTAATTTCTGGCTGAAATTGAGGGACCTGAGCAAAACTCTGAAAAGGAGACTGACAAAGGACTGCTGATGCTGTTGGAATCTGACCTCCCTGCACTCAAAATAGATTTTCTGGAGCTACAGAACTCCAAATGGCACACTCTTAACGGCGTTGGAAAGTAGACATCCAGAGCTTTCCAGCAATATATAATAGTTCACACTTTATTTGGAAATTGATGACGTAAATTGGCGTTGAATGCCAAGTACATGCTGCTGTCTGGAGTTAAACGCCAGAAACACGTCACGACCCGGAGTTGAACGCCCAAAACACGCTATAACTTGGCAATGAACACGCGTGACTGACAACCACTTCCGTTCTACTCTAGGACGGGCGCATATCTCTTGGATTCCCCAACAGAATCTTCGTGGTATAAGTTAGATAGATGGCTGCATTCATGGGGATCCGGAAAGTCTAACCTTGTCTGTGGTATTCCGAGTAGGATTCTGGGAATCTGGAAAGTCTAACCTTGTCTGTGGTATTCCGAGTAGGATTCTGGGAATCTGGAAAGTCTAACCTTGTCTGTGGTATTCCGAGTAGGATTCTGGTATTGAATGACTGTGACGAGCTTCAAACTCCTGAAGGCTGGGCGTGATGACAAACACAAAAGAATCAATGGATTCTACTCCAACCTGATTGAGAACCGACAGATGATTAGCCGTGCTGTGACAGAGCATTTGGACCATTTTCACTAAGAGGATGGGATGTATCTATCAACAAGGGTGATGCCTCCAGACGATTAGCCGTGCAGTGACAGCGCATAGGACCATTTTCCCGAGAGGATTAAAAGTAGCCATTGATGATGGTGATGCCCTACATATAGCTTGCCATGGAAAGGAGTAAGAAGGATTGGATGAAAGCAATAGGAAAGTAGAGATTCGAAAGGATTCTAGCATCTCCACACGCCTATCTGAAATTCTCACTATTGATTTACATAAGTATTTCTATCCTATTTTATTTATCTTTATTTTCTATTTATTCCATTAATCAAATTTAAACCAACAATCCAATTATACTTGAATCCGGCTAACTGAGATTTACAAGGTGACCATAGCTTGCTTCATACCAACAATCTCTGTGGGATCGACCCTTACTCACGTAAGGTATTACTTGGATGACCCAGTACACTTGCTGGTTAAGTTGAACGGAGTTGTGTCCACACATAGCAAAGAGCCACAATAATGATTCCATACAATAACAAAGAGTACTACATTGATGTGATCACAATTTCGTCCACCAACTTACATGATTGAGGCCTTTGTTTCACTGAGCTCACATACCCATATGGCCTTACCTGTCATTATCCCTTGCAAACCAATTTTGAGCCTATTATACCCATTTGTTCTTTATTTTAGCACATCATCAACTCTAAGCGAAAAACAATAATGTCCTTAATTTAATCCTTGGTTACCTTAGACTAGTGAAAGTGCTTATGATTTAAGTGTGGGAAAATTGTGTTTGGAAACATTTGGTTTGAGAATTGAGTATGTTAGAAATTTCTGAAAATGTGAAAGAAATGTTTAGGACATGTTTATGCATTCAATAATTTAATCATATGCATTGAGAAAAACAAAATAAAAATAATATAAAAAAAAGAGAGAAAAATAAAAGAAAAAGAAAAGAAAAGAAAAGAAAAAGAGCAAATAAAAGGGGACAAAATGCCCCAAAGTGAGTGGTGAAAGCAATGCATATGAGTTGTACTTGAAATTAGAATGTATGAATATGTGGAAAACATAGTTAATGGATGGTTAGATGTTGTATTATGATTACATGGATTGTCTAAGTTAGGTGAAAAAGTTTAAGTTAATTAAGGATTAAGATTTTTAGTCCACTTGGCCAAATACAATCCTACCTTGACCCTAACCCCATTACAACCCTTGAAAGACCTCTTGATATGTGTATTTGTGCATTAAACTTTTGTTGATTGGTAGAAGAAGAGCAAGCCTTAGAAAGCAAGATTAGTAAAGAATTGAGAGAATCGAACCTCAAACACCTGAGCGATTAACTTGAATGATTAGAGTGTATACACTTCCAATGAGGGTTCGATGCTCGATTCTTTGTTCCCGGCTTTCATGAGCTATTTTCTTCTGCAAGTTTACTTTTACTTCATTTTTATGATTTGAATCAGTGAAATCCAGTTCATATATGTTCTTGAAAGATTTATTTATTTTTAACCAAGTAGGTAGAAACATTCTGCATGTAGTTGCATTCATATAAATAGGATTGCATTTCATATTAATTTACCATTCCTCTTCATCTTTATAGTTTCTCTTGAGCTTAGCATGAGGACATGCTAGTGTTTAAGTATGGGAAGGTTGATAAACCACTATTTTATGGTTTATCTTGTGCTCAATTGAGTGGATTTTATCAACTCTTTACCCACTTATTCATAATATTTGCATAGTTTTATATTTCCTTCCTGATTTTGTACTATGATTGAAAACGTGCTTCTTTGATCTTATATTTGCTTATTATTAATCCTCTCTTATTACCATTAGATGCCTTGATAAGTGTGTTAAGTGATCTCAGAGATTACAGGGTAGGAATGGCTCAGAGGATGGAAAGAAAACATGCAAAAGTGGAAGGAATACAAGAAGTTGGAGAAATTGCTAAGCTGTCCAGCCTGACCTTTTTGCACTCAAATGGCTATAACTTTAGCTACAGAGGTCCAAACGACGCGGTTCTAGTTGCGTTGGAAAGCTAACGTCTGGAGCTTCGATTTGATATATAATATGCCATAGCTGTCCTGATGCCAGGCGACGCCAATGCGTGACCTGGCAGGAACACAACCCGCGCGGCCGCGTGAGCCATGCGGCCGCGTCACTTTTCCGCGACCTGTACATACCAGAATACGCTGGGGGCGATTTCTGGGCTGTTTTTAACCCAGTTTGCGGCCTAGAAAATACAGATTAGAGGCTATAAAGTGGGAGAATCCATTCATTCATGAGGAGGCTCTCATAATTCACTTTTCATGTTTTAGATGTAGTTTTTAGAGAGAGAGGTTCTCTCCTCTCTCTTAGTATTAGGATTTAGAATTTCTCTCAGTTTTAGGAGTGGCTCTCAATCCCAGGTTCTTTATTTATTTTATTATTTTATTTCAGTTTGTTAATGTTGGTTTACGAACTTCATGTTAGAATTGATTTCTTTTATTAATGCATTTTGAGGTATTTCAGATTATGATTGTTTTATTCTGTTTAAGATTGCTTTCAATTCAATTTAGATTTATTTTTCCCTTTCGGCTTTGGTTAAATAATTGGTGACCCTTGAGTTATCAAACTCATTGTTGATTGAAAATTGGAATTCTTCAAGAATTAATTCAAGTTCCAATAACTCTAGTCTTTCCCAAGGAAAGACTAGGACCTGAGGAATCAGAATTAATTCATCCACCTAACTTACCTTCATAGTTAGAGGTTAACAAAGTGGGAGAAGAATCCAATTCTCTTTATAATTGATAAGGATAACCAGGATAGGACTTCCTGTTTTCATACCTTGCCAAGAGTTTATTTTATAGTTATTTATTTATTTTATTTCTTCTTATGCAACATACTGCTCCCTAATTTCTAAAACCCCTAATTTACAAACTCATAACCAATAATAAGAACATACCTCCCTGCAATTCCTTGAGAAGACGACCCGAGGTTTGAATACTCGGTTATCAATTTCAAGGAGGTTTGTTACTTGTGACAACCAAAACGTTTGTATGAAAGGACTTTTGAAGGTTTAGAAACTATACTTGCAACGAGGATTTATCCGCAAATTTCTAGACCACGCAAAAGTTCTCTCGTCATGGCTTTCGCATGACGTCGCCTCTTCCTTTGTTCTTTCTCTCTTCTGTTTTTTCTCTCCCTCTCTGCCCTTGGGTCTCTTTCTACGTTCTTCGTCAGCAGTGGCAACCTTTTGCTGGTGACACCTTTTTCCCCTTTTTCTCTTTAGTATTTTTCCTTTTCTGTTGATTTTGTTCAACAAGAGCTAGCCCAAGTTGTGAGCCTGGACCATCAGGTTGAAAAGTTCGACTTTGAAAAGCTAACCTACCTGTGGTGCACACTCAAGGAGACCCTCTGCTTCCACTTGCCGATTTCCCTCCTCTTCCGTGAAACAGCGGAAGAAACAACCATCGGAGACTACTCCACTGATTCTCTTCCAAGTGCAGGTGGAGAGTGATGTGGTTGTGGTGGTTGGGGTAAAGAGGATGATGAAATGAAGGGTTGGAGAATGTCAATGTACAAATCTCTGAACTCATCATCGTCTATAACTCATACCTATTTAGACCTTATGATTGACGGCTGCGATGATGTCATTGTCGTGCCATCGGAGCTAGTCGTAGGCGCTAGGGTTCCCCATGGCAATGATGTTGAAATCATCCCAAAGGTTTCTCTAGATTTGAACCACCGCAAGGAATCGACTTCCGGTGGTGACGCTGGGACAAAAGGTGATTAGGGCAAACGATGATTTGTATCAGGGAGGGGAGGAGCAAGACTGGGTCGAGAACGCCACATTGCCTTCTGATGGCGAGAGAAAAGATACTGAGTTGGCCAAATCTAGCAGTGGTGTGGCTGCACCACTCAAAATTGGGTATAGCGGTCATGGTTATTGGTGCACAAAATTGTGATTTACACTTTTCACAACTCCGGTGCCACTAACCAGCAAGTGCACTGGGTCGTCCAAGTAATACCTTACATGAGTAAGGGTCGATCCCACGGAGATTGTCGGCTTGAAGCAAGCTATGGTTATCTTGTAACTCTTAGTCATGATATCAATAAAAATTCTTAGTTTTATTTGTAAAAAGTAAAAGAACATGAAATAAATAATAGTTGTTATGTAGTAGTGGAGAATAGGTTGAGGTTTCAGAGATGCTCTACCCTCTGAGTTTCTGCTTTCCTACTGCCTTCTTCTTCAAACATGCCTGGCTCCTTCTATGGCAAGCTTTATGTTGGTGGATCACCGTTGTCAATGGCTACCATCCGCTCTCTCAGTGAAAACATGTTCGCTACGGTTTCCCGAATGGCTAATCATCTGTTGGTTCTCACTTGTGTTGGAATAAGATCCATTGATCTTTTTGCACACTGTCACTACGCCCAACAGTCACGAGTTTGAAGCTCGTCACAGTCATCCCTTCCTAGATCCTACTCGGAACACCACAGACAAGGTTTAGAGTTTCCGGATCTCAAGAATGCCGCCAATTGATTCTAGCCTCTACCACGAAGATTCTGGTCTCACGGATTCGAATGCTTTGTTGTCAGGAAAGGTCATCAAACTCGTGAGTTAGGAGTCCAAGAGATACACACTCAAGCTCTCGCCCAATGACTACATTGAGCTCAGATAGAATGGAAGTGGTTGTCAGGCATGCGTTCATAATTTTGGGATTGATGATGAGTGTCACGAATCATCACATTCGCCATGGTGAAGTACGAGTGAATATCTTAGAACAGAAACAAGCGTGATTGAATAGAAACAGTAGTAATTACATTAAGTCATCAAGGCACAGCAGAGCTCCTCACCCCCAACCATGGGGTTTAGAGACTCATGCCGTCAAAGGTATAATATGAAAGTGTAAAAATATCGTGAGGTACAAACTAAATCTCTAAAAGTAGTTTTTATACAAAACAAGTAACCTAGGGTTACAGGAAATGAGTAACTAGGTGCAGATAGTGCAGAAATCTACTTCCGGGACCCACTTGGTGAGTGTTTGGGCTGAGCTTTGAAGCTTTCACGTGCACAAGATGTTATTGGAGTTAAACGCCAAATTTGGTGCCAGTTATAGCGTTTTACGCCAGAAAAGGGTCTCTAGCTGGCGTTTAAACGCCAGTTTAGGCCATCAAATCTCGGGCAAAGTATGGACTATTATACATTGCTGGAAAGCCCAAGATGTCTACTTTCTAACGCAATTGCGAGTAGCGCCAATTGTGGTTCAGTAGCTCCAGAAAATCTACTTTCTAACTAAAACATACTAAAAACTATGTAAAAACAAAGTCAAAAAGCGTATAAATTATCCACTCATCATATCACCAAACTTAAATTGTTGCTTGTCTCCAAGCAACTGAAAACAAAATAGGATAAAAAGAAGAGAATATACTATAAATCCCAAAGTATCAATGAAGCTTAGTTCAAATTAGATGAGCGGGGCTAGTGGCTTTTTGCTTCTGAACAGTTTTGGCATCTCACTTTATCCTTTGAAGTTCAGAATGATTGGCATCTATAGGAACTCGGAATCAAGATAGTGTTATTGACTCTCCTAGTTTAGTATGTTGATTCTTGAACACAGCTACTTTATGAGTCTTGGCCGTTGCCCTAAGCACTTTGTTTTCCAGTATTACCACCGGATACATAAATGCCACAGACACATAACTGCGTGAATCTTTTCAGATTATGACTCAGCTTTGCTAAAGTCCCCAGTTAGAGGTGTCCAGAGTTCTTGAGCACACTCTTTTTACTTTGGATCATGACTTTAACCACTCAGTCTCAAGCTTTTCCCTTGGACCTTCATGCCACAAGCACATGGTTAAGGACAGCTCGATTTAGGCGCTTAGGCCAGGATTTTGTTCCTTTGGGCCCTCCTATCCATTAATGCTCAAAGCCTTGGATCCTTTTTACCCTTGCCTTTTGGTTTTAAGGGCTATTGGCTTTTTCTGCTTGCTTTTTCTCTTTTTTTCTTTTTTTTTCTTTTAATTTTCGCCACTTTTTTTTCGCAAGCTTTGTTATTCACTGCTTTTTCTTGCTTCAAGAATCAATTTTATGATTTTTCAGATCATCAATAACATTTCTCTTTTTTTTCATCATTCTTTCAAGAGCCAACAAATTTAACATTCATAAACTTTACTATAAAATATATGCACTGTTCAAGCATTCATTCAGAAAACAAAAAGTATTGCCACTACATCAAAATAATTAAACTAATTTCAAGATAAAATTTGAAATTTATGTACTTCTTGTTCTTTTGTAATTAGGAACATTTTTCATTTAAGAAAGGTGAAGGATTCATGGAATTATTTATAGGTTTAAGACATAGACACTAGACACTAATGATCATGTAATGAAGCTAAAACATAGTCAAATATAAAGCATAAAAATCGAAAAACAAAAAAATAAGAACAAAGAAATTAAAGAACGGGTCCACCTTAGTGATGGCGGCTAGTTCTTCCTCTTGAAGATCTTATGGAGTGCTTGAGCTCCTCAATGTCTCTTCCTTGCCTTTGTTGCTCCTCCCTCATGGCTCTTTGGTCCTCTCTAATTTTATGGAGGATAATGCAATGCTCTTGGTGCTCCATCCTTAGTTGCTCCATGTTGGAACTCAAATCTCCTAAGGAGGTGTTGAGTTGCTCCCAATAGTTGTGTGGAGCAAAATGCATCCCTTGAGGTATCTCAGGGATTTCTTGATGAGGAACTTTCTCATGCGCTTATTGAAGTCCATGAGTGGGCTCTCTTGTTTGCTCCATCCTCTTTTTGAGATGGGCTTTTGAGATGAATCTTTCCATCTCCCATGACTCGGAGGTGGAAGCAATTGCCTTCCCTTTCCTCTTCCTTGAGGTTTCTCCAGCCTTAGGTGCCATTAATAGTTTTGGAAAAACAAAAAAAAGGCTTTTTCCACACCAAACTTAAAAGGTTTGCTCGTCCTCGAGCAAAAGAAAAAAGGAGAAGAAGAAGAAACAGAAGAGATAGAGTGAGAAAGAAAAGAGGAGAAGAAGAAGAAATAGAGGAGATAAAAGTGTGTGAAGGGTTCGGCCAAGGGGGATTAGTGGGTTAAGATGTGCGAAATTGAAGGTGGTAAGGAGGGCTATATATAGAGAAAGAGAGGGGTGGGTGGCCGAATTGAAGTGGGTGGGTTTGGGAAGAGTGTTATGGAAAGGTGTGAAGGGGAGAGAGAGTGTGAGTTGAGGTAGGTGGGGATCCTGTGGGGTCCACAGATCTTGAGGTGTCAAGGATTTTGCATCCCTGCAACTTGCTGGCGTTAAACGCCCCTCTGTGTGCCTTTCTGGCATTTAAACACCAGGCTGCTGCCCTTTTCTGGCATTTAAATGCCAGTCTGCTGCCCCTTTCTGGCATTTAAATGCCAGTTTGCTGCCCTTTTATAGCGTTTAAACGCCCAGAAAGGTGCCAAACTGGGCGTTTAAACGCCCATTTTTATACCTTTACTGGTATTTAAACGCTAGTTTGCCTGCCAATTCTGGCGTTTAAACACCAGACTGCTGCCCATTTCTGGCGTTTACACGCCCAGAATGGTGCCAGGCTGGGCGTTAAACGCCCATTTTGGTATCCTTACTGGCGTTTAAACGCCAGCAAGCTCGTCCTCCAGGGTGTGCCATTTTTATGCTATTTTTTATTTTTCTTTAATTTTTGCAGTTGTTTTTGTGACTCCACATGATCATGATCCTAAAGAAATCATAAAATAACATAGATAAATAAAATAAAATTGGGTTGCCTCCCAATAAGCGCTTCTTTACTGTCAATAGCTTGACATTACTGAGTTGTTAATCTAGTCTCAGTCTTGAGCATTTTTGCTCAACATTGCCTTCAAGATAATGCTTGACTCTCTGTCCATTAACAATGAAATTTTTGTCAGAGTCAATATCCTGAAGCTCTATATATCCATATGGTGACACACTTATAATCACATATGGTCCCTTCCATCGGGATTTCAATTTCCCAGGGAACAATCTGAGCCTAGAGTTAAATAGTATAACCTTCTGTCTTGGCTCAAAGACTCTAGATGACAGCTTTCTGTCATGCCACCTTTTTGCTTTCTCCTTGTAAATTTTAGCATTTTCAAAAGCATTGAGTCTGAACTCCTCTAGCTCATTCAACTGGAGTAATCTTTTCTCTCCAGCTACCTTAGCATCAAGGTTTAGGAACTTGGTTGCCTAGTAGGCCTTGTGTTCCAATTCCACTGACAGATACAGGCCTTTCCATACACAAGCTGGTATGGAGAGGTCCATATAGGAGTCTTGAATGTGGTTTTGTATGCCCACAGAGCATCATCCAGACCTCTTGCCCAATCCTTTCTACGGTACTTACAGTTCGTTCTAGGATTCATTTTAGTTCTCTATTTGAGACTTTAGCCTGCCTATTTGTCTGTGGATGATATGAAATTGCCACTTTGTGGTTAATTCCATATTGGATTAGAGCAGAGTCAAGCTCTTTATTACAGAAATGAGTGCCTCCATCACTGATCAGTACCCTAGGGACACCGAACTTGCTGAAGATATGCTTCTGGAGGAACTTTATCACTGTCTTAGTATCATTAGTGGGTGTTGCAATTGCCTCTACCCATTTAGATACATAGTCTACTGCCACTAGAATATAATTGTTTAAATATGATGGTAGGAAAGGCCCCATGAAGTCAATACCACATACATCAAACAACTCAATCTCTAAGATCCCTTATTAAGGCATAGCACAACCATGAGGCAGATTACCAGCTCACTGGCAACTGTCACAGTTATGTATAAACTCTCGGGAGTCTTTATAGAGAGTAGGCCAGTAGAAGCCACACTGGAGAACCCTTGTGGCTGTTCGCTCACTTCCAAAATGTCCTCCATATTGTGATCTATGGCAATGCCATATGATCTTCTATGCCTCCTCTCTAGGCACGCATCTATGGATTATTCCGTCTGCACACCTTTTGAAGAGGTATGGTTCATCCCACAAGTAATACTTTACATCAGAAACTAATTTTTTTGTTTACTGTTTGGTGTACTCTTTGGGTATGAATCTCACAGCTTTATAGTTTGCAATGTCTGTAAACCATGGTGCTTCCTGAATAGCAAATAATTGATCATCCGGAAAGGTTTCAGAGATCTCCGTAGGAGGGAGGGACGCTCCTGCTACTGGCTCTATCCGGGACAGGTGATCTGCTACTTGGTTCTCTGTCATTTTTCTGTCTCTTATTTCTATATCAAACTCTTACAGAAGCAACACCCATCTTATGAGTATGGGTTTTGAATCCTGCTTTGTGAGGAGATATTTTAGAGCAGCATGATCAGTGTACACAATCACTTTTGATCCTACTGAGTAAGATCTGAACTTGTCAATGGCATAAACCACTGCAAGCAATTCCTTTTCTGTGGTTGTGTAATTCTTCTGTGCATCATTTAAAACACAGCTAGCATAATAAATGACATGCAGAAGCTTGTCATGCCTTTGTCCCAATGCTGCACCAATGGCATGGTCACTGGCATCACACATTAGTTCGAATGGTAATGTCTAGTCTGGTGCAGAAATGACTGGTGTTGTGACCAACTTAGCTTTCATAGTTTCAAACGCATGCAAACACTCTATGTCAAAGACAAATGGCATGTCAGCAGCTAACAGATTACTTAGAGGTTTTTCAATTTTTGAAAAATCCTTTATAAACCTCCTATAGAATCATGCATGCCCCAGAAAGCTTCTGATTGCCTTAACATTGGCAGGTGGTGGTAATTTTTCAATTACCTCTACCTTAGCTCGATCCACCTCTATTTCCTTGTTCGAAATTTTGTGCCTAAGGACGATTCCTTCAGTCACCATGAAGTGACATTTCTCTCAGTTTAAAACCAGGTTAGTTTCTTAGCACCTTTTCAGAACAAGTAATAGATGGTCAAGACAGGAGCTGAATGAGTCTCCAAATACTGAGAAATCATCCATAAACACTTCCAGGAATTTCTCTACCATATCAGAGAAGATAGAGAGCATGATCTCTGAAAGATAGCAGGTGCATTGCACAGACCAAATGGCATCTTTTTGTAGGTGAATACCCCAGATGGACATGTGAATGCTATTTTCTCTTGATCCAGAGGATCTACTGCAATTTGGTTGTAACCTTAATAGCCGTCCAAAAAGCAGTAGTATTCATGACCTGCTAGTCACTCTAGCATCTAGTCTATGAATGGTAAAGGAAAATGGCCCATTCTGGTGGCTGTATTGAGCCTTCTGTAGTCAATACACATACGCCACCCTGTAACTGTTCTTGTAGGAATCAGTTCGTTCTTTTCATTATGAATCACTGTCATGCCTCCCTTCTTTGGGACGACTTGGAAAAGGCTCACCTAGGGGCTATCAGAAATAGGATAAATAATCTCAGCCTCCAGTAACTTAGTGATTCTTTCTGTACCACCTCCTTCATGGCTGGATTCAGTTGCCTCTGTGGTTGAACCACTGGCTTAGCATCATCCTTCAATAGGATCTTGTGCATGCATCTAGCTGAGCTAATGTCCTTAAGGTCACTTATGGACCACCCAAGAGCTGTCTTGTGTGTCCTTAGCACTTGAATTAGTGCTTCCTCTTCCAGTGGATCTAAAGCAGAGCTTATGCTCACTGGAAAAGTGTCATCTTCTCCCAGAAATGCATATTTCAGGGATGATGGTAGTGGTTTGAGCTCGGGTTTAGGAGGCTTCTCCTCCTCATTAGGAGTTATCAGAGGTTCTTCTATTTTCACTGATTCTTCCAAATCAGGATGAACATCTTTAAAGATATCCTTTAGCTCTAATTCGAGACTCTCAGCCATATTGATCTCCTCTACCAGGGAGTCAATAATATCAATGCTCATGCAGTCTCTTGAAGTGTCTGGATGTTGCATAGCTTTGACAGCATTCAACTTAAACTTATCCTCATTGACTCTCAGGGTCACTTCCCCTTTTTGGACGTCAATGAGAGTTCGTCTAGTTGCTAGGAAAGGTCTTCCAAGAATGAGAGTTGCACTCTTGTGCTCCTCCATTTCTAGCACTACAAAGTCAGTGGGAAAGACAAATGGTCAAATCTTGACAATCGTGTCCTCGATCACACCTGATGGCATTTTAATAGAGCCATCAGCAAGTTGGAGACATATCCGGGTTGGTTTGACTTCTTCAGTCAAGCCAAGCTTTCTGATAGTGGATGCAAGTATCAGGTTGATACTTGCCCCTAGATCACATAGAGCTGTCTTGGTACAAGTACCCTCTAATGTGCATGGCATCATAAAGCTTACGGGGTCTTTAAGCTTCTCAGGTAAGCTTTTCAGAATGACTACACTGCATTTTTCAGTGAGGAAAACATTTTTAGTTTCTCTCCAATCCTTCTTATGACTTAAGATCTCTTTCATGAACTTAGCATAAGAGGATATTTGCTCAAGTGCCTCTGCAAACAGAATATTTATTTCAAGAGTCCTGAGATAGTCTACAAAGTGGGCAAATTGTTTATCCTGTTCCGCTTGACTGAGTTTTTGAGGATAAGGCATCTTGGCTTTGTATTCTTCAACCTTAGTTGCTGCAGGTTTATGTCCTACATAAGTGGTTCAAGAAGCCTACTTAAGGGGGTTGTTATTAGTACTTGTAGGTGTCTGACCCCTTGCTGGTGTTTAAACGCCAAAACTGGTGGTAGAATGGCATTTAACGCCAGGTTACTGCCCTTTTCTGGAAGTTGAACACCAGAACTAGTAGCTGAATAGGTGTTTAACGCCAGGTTACTGCCCTTTTCTAGCGTTTGAATGCCAGAACTGGCAGCAGAATATGTGTTTAACGCCAGGTTACTACCCTTTTCTGGCGTTTGAACGCCGGAAACATTCCTCTCTGGGCTCTTACTGTCCTCAGAGGGATTTTGGGCAATGAATTGGTCATCCTTTGTTAGCTGTTCCTTTCTTAGCTTCTTGCTGCCTTGAGTTGAGATATTCAATGTCTTTCCACTTCTTAATTGAACAGCTTGGCCTTCTTCTGTTATCTGTTCAGATAACTACTATCTTGTCTGATCCAATTGTGCTACCATATTTTTGTTAGCATTTTTAGTATCTTGTAACATTTCCTTGAACTCTGCTAACTGTTTTGTTAGAAGAAGTATTTGCTGGTTAAGTTCAGCAACTTTTTCTGGAGAACTACTTTCAGTGGATACTGCTTTAGCATCTTCTTTCATGGAAGAGTCACTATTTAAATACAGATGCTGATTTCTTGCAATGATATCAATGAGCTCTTGAGCCTCTTCAATTGTCTTTCTCATGTGTATAGATCCACCAGCTGAGTGGTCTAAAGATATCTGGGCTTTTTCTGTAAGCCCGTAGTAGAAGATGTCTAACTACACCCATTCTGAAAACATTTCAGAGGGGCGTTTGCTTAGCATCTCTCTGTACCTCTCCCAGGCATCATAAAGATATTTATTATCCCCTTGTTTAAAGCCTTGGATGTCTAGCCTTAGCTGTGTCATCCTTTTTGGAGGAAAATATTGATTCAGGAATTTATCTGATAACTGCTTCCATGTTCGTATGCTTGCTTTGGGTTGGTTATTTAACCACCTCTTAGTTTGATCTTTTACAGCAAATGGAAATAGTAGTAATCTGTAGACATCCTGATCTACTTCCTTATCATGTACTGTGTCAGTAATTTGTGAGAACTGTGCCAGAAACTCAGTAGATTCTTTCCTGTGGAAGACCGGAATACTGGAAATTTTGTTGCACCATGATAATGAGCTGAGGGCTTAGCTCAAAGTTGCTAGCCTTAATGGGGAGTATACATATGAAGCAGCAGTGAGATTAGCATATGACCCCAGAGTCCTTCTGGACTGTTCAGTTCCACTTAGGTCCATGATAGAGAAAGGGAGGTGATGTGAATTGTGAATAAATGTTTTTTGATAACCAAAAATAAAAGAAAATTGGAAACTAAAATAATTAATTAATTAAAAGGATTTGAAAAATTTTGAAAAAGATATGATTTTAAAATTTTAAAGATTGAAAATTTCTTAATAAGAAAACACCAAACTTAAAATTTTTCAATCAAAGTAATAAAATAAGACTAAAAATTCAAAAATTATGAGTAATTAAAGGAAAAGATATTTTTTATTTTTAAATTTTTAAATTTTTATTTTTAAATTTTTTATTTTCCCACCATTATTATTATTGAAGCCTTGTTGAGGCTTCTGTTGATCCTTCTATGAGAAATTTGGATGATTTCTCCATGAATGATTATAGGTGTTTCCATAGGATTCTCCCATGTAGTTCACCTCTTCCATTGCAGGATTCTCAGGGTCATAAGTTTCTCCTCAGAGGAGGCTTCTTTAGTACTGCCAGATGCAGCTTGCAATCCAGTCAGATTCTGAGAAATCATATTGACTTGTTGAGTCGATATTTTGTTTTGAGCCAATATGGCATTCAGAGTATCAATCTCAAAAACTCCTTTCTTCTGAGTCATCCCATTACTCACATGATTTCTTTCAGAAGTGTACATGAACTGATTATTTGTAACCACCTCAATGAGTTCCTGATCTTCAGTAGGGGCTCTCTTCAGATGAAGAGATCCACCAGAAGAGTGGTCAAATGGCATCTTGGACAATTCAAACAAACCATCATAGAATATATCCAAGATGCTCCATTCTGAAAGCATGTCAGAAGGACACCTTCTGATCAATCGCTTGTACCTTTCCCAAGCTTCATAGAGGGATTCACCTTCTTTTTGTCTAAAGGTTTGGACGTCCACTTTAAGCTTGCTCAGCTTTTGAGGTGGAAAGAACTTGGCCAAGAAAGCAGTGACCAACTTATCCCAAGAGTTCAGGCTTTCTCTAAGTTGTGAGTCCAACCATATCCTAGCGCTGTCTCTTATAGCAAAAGGGGAAAGCATAAGTCCGTAGACCTCGGGATCAACTCCATTGGTCTTAACAGTATCACAGATTTGCAAGAATTCAGCTAAGAACCGATGAGGATCTTCCGATGGAAGTTCATGAAACTTGCAATCCTGCTGCATTAGAGAACGAAACTTGCAATTCTGCTGCATTAGAGAAACTAATTGAGGCTTAAGCTCAAAGTTGTTTGCTCCAATGGTAGGAATTGAGATGCTTCTTCCATAGAAATTGGAAGTTGGTGCATCATAGTCACCAAGCATCTTCCTTGCATCTCTAGCATTGTTGTTGGGTTTGGCTGCCATGTCTGCTTCTTTTTCGAGATTTTCTGTAAGGTCCTCTCCAGAGTGTTGTGCTTTAGCTTCTCTTATCTTCCTCTTCAGAGTCCTTTCAGGTTCAGGATTAACTTCAACAAGAATGTCCTTATCCTTGTTCCTACTCATATGAAAAAGACGAGAACAAAGAGAGTAGTGGAATCCTCTATGTCACAGTATAGAGATTCCTTTATGTGAGTATAAGAATAGAAGAATGAGAAGAGGGGGGTTCGAATTATGAGTAGAAGAGAAGTGTTAGTAATTAAATAAAATAAATAGAAAGAGAGGAGAGAGAAAGAGTTTTCGAAAATTTAAAAGAAATAACATAAAATTAGAATTTAAAACAATTAGTTAATTAAAAATATTTTTGAAAAAAATGGTTAGTGATTTTCGAAAATTAGAAGTGGAAAAGTAGTTAGGTGGTTTTGAAAAAGATAATAAATAGTAAACTTTTTTAAATTAAAACAAATCAGTCAAGTAGTTAGTTGAAAAAGATTTGAAAATAAATTTTGAAGAGATAAGAAGTTAGAAAAAGATTTTGAAACTAAAATTTTTAAAAAGATATGATTGAAATTTATTTTGAAAAAGAATTGAAAAAGAAATTAAAAAGATTTGATTTTTAAAATTAAAGTTGATGACTTGACTAACAAGAAACTAAAAGATATGATTCTAGAATTTAAAGATTGAACCTTTTTTAACAAAAAGTAACAAACTTGAAATTTTTTAATCAAAACATTAATTGTTAGCAAGGATTTTCGAAAATATGAAATAAAATTAAGAAAAAGATTTTTAAAA
>NC_029781.3:70999951-71016107 GCF_000817695.3 Arachis duranensis
TTTTTTGTATTTTTTTCGAAAATTTTTTGAAAAGAAAATAAAGGTTGAAACAAGAAAGAAGATTAGCTAATCTAAGCAACAAGATGAACCGTCAGTTGTCCAAACTCGAACAATTCTCGGCAACGGCGCCAAAAACTTAGTGCACGGAATTGTGATTCAAACTTTTCACAACTCCGATACAACTAACTAGCAAGTGCACTGGGTCGTCCAAGTAATAAAACCTTACGCGAGTAAGAGTCGATCCCATGGAGATTACCGGCTTGAAGCAAGCTATGGTCATCCTGTAAATTTTAGTCAGGCGGATTCAATTGGTTATGAGTTTTGATAATTGAAAGATAAATCAAACGTAAATTAAAATAAAGATACTTATGTAATTCATTGATGGGAATTTCAGATAAGCGTTTGGAGATGCTTTGTTGCTTTTGATCATCTACTTTCCTATTGTCTTCATCCAATCATGCGTGCTCCCTTCCATGGAAAGCTGTATGATCCTCTCAGTGAAAATGGTCCAGCTACGGTTTCTGTACGGCTAATCAACTGTCGGATTTCTCATCTCGGATGAAAAATACCAGGCACAGCTACTGCACGGCTAATCATCTATCGGTTCTCACTTGTGTCGAAATAGAATCTCTCTATCCGTTTGCACACTGTCACTGCACCCAACATTCGTGAGTTTGAAGCTCGTTACAGTCATCCCGCCCCAGATCCTACTCGGAATATCACAAACAAGGTTTAGACTTTCCAGATCTCAGGAATGCTGCCAATTGGTTCTAGCCTATACCACGAAGGTTCTAACCTCACGGACTCGGTCCGTGGATCAGAGACCCAAGAGACTATACTCCAGCTATTGTCCAATGACTATGTTGAACATTATGTAGACCACTTGTGGTTGTCAGGCACGCGGATCTTGGCTAAGCGAGTAACGAAGTTGGTGGGTGATTGTCACGGATCACCCCTTCATTCTAACTTAACTGAATTTAGTACGAGAGTATATCTTGGACAAGAAGTAAGCGTGAATTGAAAGAGAAACAATAGTACTTGCATTAATTCATGAAGAATAGCAGAGCTCCACACCTTAATCTATGATGTGTAGAAACTCCACCGTTGGAAAATACATAAGAGAAAAAGGTCTAGGCATGGCCGAATGGCCAGCCTCCCCAAATATGAAAAGTCGCACAAAAGTGATCCCAAGATCAAAAGATGATCCAAAAGATAATCCAAAGATGAAAATACAATAATAAAAAGTGCAATTTATACTAAACTAGTTACTAGGGATTACAAAAAATAAGTAACTATGTACATATAGTGCAGAAATTCGCTTTCGGGGCCCACTTGGTGTGTGCTTGGGCTGAGCTTTGAGCTTTACACGTGCATAGGCCTTTGTTGGAATTAAACGCCAGCTTGGATGCCAGTTTGGGCATTTAACTCCAGTTCTGGCGTTAAATGCCAGAAAAGGGTCTTTAGTGGGCGTTTTAATGCCAGTTTGGGCCATCAAATCTTGGGCAAAATATGAACTATTATATATTGCTGGAAAGCCCAAGATGTATACTTTCCAACGCAATTGAGAGCACGCCAATTGGGCTTTTGTAGCTCCAAAAAATCTACTTCGAGTGCAAGAGGGTTAGAATCCAACAACATCTACAGTCCTTTCTCAGCCTCTGAATCAGACTTTTGCTCAAGTCCCTCAATTTTAGCCAGAAAATACCTGAAATTACATAAAAATACACAAACTCATAGTAAAGTCCAGAAATGTAATTTTTTCATAAAAACTAATAAAAATATAGTAAAAAGTAACTACAATGTACTAAAAACTATGTAAAAACAATGTCAAAAAGTGTATAAATTATCCACTCATCAAATTCCATCAAAGAGAGTGGTAACCGAACCACTTCTCTTTCCTTTCTTTTCTTTTCAAAATTCCATCAAAGAGAGTGGTAACCGAACCACTTCTCTTTCCTTTCTTTTCTTTTCTCTTTCAACACAAGGTTTTGAGCTTCTTTTTGGTATTATTGGCCCAATCAACACAAGAACATTTCAGCCACAAAGTTTAGAACATTTTTGTACAAGGCTGGAAGTTAACTTCACATTGGGCTTGTCATTTTTGGCCCAAACCCAAATCTGCACAACACAAAGTTGTTAAGCAACCAATTTATAATTATAATAAAATTCCATTAACAATTTTGTAATTTAAACCCTTTTTAACAATGTTTGGTCATCACCATATTTCAAGTTTTCCAAACTCAACAATCTCCCTCTTAATGACAACCATTATTAAAAATTGAATTGAAAAAGGGTAAGGATTAAGAGTACTCCCTTGAAGATTTTGAATCCTCCCCCTTTCCATCTGTTACATAGCTCCCCCTTAATATGTGCCATTTTATTAAAGGAAGCATTACTTGTAACATTCTTAAAACCAACACTACAACATTTTCAGGTTGAGGCAACATTTAAAAAGTGTTGTCTAAAGGCTGACAAAAGGTTGTTTTTGATCTATGACAATACTTTTGGACCTAAGGTAACGTTTTTGGTCGTCGTTGCATATGCATCCGTTGCCTTAGATCAAGGCAACACTTTTTTGTTTCAAAAGCAACGCTTTTGAGAGCACACTTACCAAGTGTTGCCTTTGATTGAAAAACAACAACACTTCAAACATGTATTTGAGACAACACTTTTGCAGTGTTGTCTCTTCTCTCGTATTTTGGTCACTACTAAAAAATGTTGCCTATTTGCAATAAAATGCAACTCTTTTACGTGTTGCTTATAAATTGGAATTTGCAATCCTTTGAAGTATTGCCTATTAGTTTTGGATATGCAATCCTTTAAAGTATTGCCTTTTCTTTTGGATATGCAACCTATACAAGTGTTGCCTTTTCTTTTGGATATGCAACCATACAAGTGTTGTCTAATAATCAAATATGCAACTAATAGAAGGGTTGCCTTTTGAAAAAAAATAAAAGTTATTTTTGTAATAAAAATACAAAAAATAATAAAATTTACAATAAATTTTTTTGTTCATACATGTGTAATTATTTTAATTAATAAATTAAATTTGTACACAATAGAAAAAAATTATAAAAGAGACAAAATAACCAATAATAAAGTTCTAATTAAAATAGATATTAAAAGGTTAGATTAGTATTTCAAATACATATTTATCAATAATTTTTAACAAAATAATACACAACAAAAAATAAGCAGCATTGTTCTTAATACACAACAAAATAATTCAAAAGCTTCCTTAATCTCCTGCTTTTTCTGCTGGGTCAAATGATGGTGTCCATTCGATTTGCTGTGCTTCCTAAGTTCCCCTCTATATGATTCCCTTCTATATATAGATGACTGGAAAAACAAAAGAAGAGTTATTGTCTAGGAAGCAACATGCTATTCCTTTACCAATAAACAATGATCAATGATCGAAAGCATAGGTAAATTCTGTGTTGAACAATCTATGTTGTACTCACTGTGTCTCTCGCTCAAAAGATTAAGCCAATAGCTACACTAATCAGAAATTTGCAGCAATTGTTGTGCAACTTATTTTAAATTCAGCTACAATAATCAACCATAAGCTTCATGTATTCTTATCATTCAAAGCTACAACTAAATAGAGTTATTTTTTTAAATAAAAAACTAAGGCAATAGATTAAGTAAGAGAACTTGCAAGGTCAGGATGTGTTCGAGTAAGCTTAAGCCAATTCATTTGACTATATCCTTTTTCAAAAGGAAGTTTGGTCCGAGCTGCCGACTTTGCAACAGGACTCTTCAGTTCTGGAGACCTCTGAATCGAATTCATCCCATCACTCATAACTGATTTTTTATTCAATTCATTCGGTTGACATGAAGTCGCACTTGTTACGGTGAAAGACAAAGAACCAACCTTGTCCTCCTTTATAGAGTTCAAATTATTTGCAAAACCATCCTTCCACAAGAACCACCATCTTGATTACAAGTAGTAGTAGTGGGAGAACTTGAAGATTTTTCTTTTATGGAAATATCAGCAATATCCGAAGCAAGGTTCTTTGTTTCAATAGCCTCCTGTGAACTAACCTATAAATCCAAGGCATCAAATTAGAAGAATAACACTAGATATACAAATTCTTATCAAATTCTCAAGTAACTCAAATTCTTATCTTATGAAAAATGCTTGGATTGTGTAAAGAGAGATTATAAAGATAGAGACAAAGAGATATAGCAATTGAGATAATGACACACAAAAATAGTTTCTACAAGAGTCTAGTGAAGGCCATCATGATTTGTCTTTAAACAAAATTTTCAAAAGTAGAAATTAGCATGCCACCCTTATAATGATAACACTTTTTACCTTTTCTTCCCAAATTCCTAATCTTCTAATAAGAATCCTACCTTAGTCAATTCTCATCAACTCATCATGGATTTCAACAAGGCTAAAGATGGGATTGGCATTGTTTGTGTGCTGCTGCTGGAAGTTTTGAAGACACAATGCAAGCAAGAGAAAGGAAGCAGCTAAGACTAGGGATAGATTTGATAATATAATAGTAATGCTAATCCTTTTATTATTCATTGTGTGTACTTTGTTTGGAACAGAAAATTCTAAGTAGACAAAAATCTTTTTGTAGCTCACTTTTTTTTCTTTGGGAATTGTTAATAGGACAATGCTTACAGGAACAAAATGGATGAAAGAAATAATGGAGTATATATCACCTCATCTAGCTTAGAAATTAAATTTTCTGCACACATAGGCTTTGCAGATACTATATGCTATAAAAATATCCATGTGGAATCGCACAATATAATCCCCCAATTAAATTTTAATAAAAGGCTCACTTGCAAGCCATGACAGGAATGGACATGAATGGAAATGCTTATAATTCCGAAAACAATGAAACCAATGGTGGTGCAAACTAGGTACCCTTGGGCTCTGAAATGCTTATAATTCCGAAAACAATAAAACTAATGGCAAAAATGCTTATAACTAATTCTAATTAAAAAATAATATTTTACCTAGTATCAACTAAATAAAACATAATAAACAAACAACCCTATACCTTGCCCTTTTAGTACTTGTAGAAGATATCCCAATACCTCTTGCCTTTTTGTCATACTTCTCTGCCACGTGTATCAGCAATTCAACTAGTTAGTGCTTTAATTTCTTTGAATTTGCAGTCAATACTACTTGATTAACTAACTTTCATATATAAATTAAACTTCTAATAAATTTCTTTGAATCACTGCATGCACAAAATAACACAAATAAAGCAAGATTAATTACATATTAAAAATAATTACAAGGATGCTATTTATTATTATTAGTTACCTTGAGCTCTTGTAAGGATGAGTGACAAAACCCTCTTTAGGTGGCAGTGGCACTACATTTTTGTTAAATATATTTATGAAAAGAGTTCTTATATAAACTGAGACATGTTCTTCAACCCACTAATTAACTCTAATAATTTAGACCACTTCTAAATATGCACAGGAAAATAAGTGAAAAAATTATATGAAGAAAAAGCATGAAAGTAAAACCTGCTTTTCATAAAACCCCTAAAAGAAATATTGATCTGAACCCTTGTATAGGAAGGAGAAGAACTAGTAGATATAACCACCTTGTAAGAATAATTTTCCTGACTCTTCAGCTATTCAACAAAGCAATAATTTGAAATGTCAAAACAAATAATTACATAAATAAGCAAGATTTCAGCTATATACTTATTCATATTTTAAAAGCGGCACAATTGCATTCACAAATGCACTTTCTTAATCATTACCAAGTTCAAGTTAACTTAAATATCAACCAGCATCTTTAATGGTTACAAGCAAATAATTTTTTATGCCAATATATTGAATAATGAAAGCAAATTTGTTAACAATTAAACGAGGAGACAAGCTTCCAAATGCAAGCTATGGTGAGAACTTAGTGGAGTAATCAAGTCCTAACATTCCATTTCTGGTCTCTTTATATACCTTTAGCAAATCCTACAAATGTGAAATCTCACAATTGAGTTAGATAACCCAATGTAACAAGACACAGATTTTCCAAATCGACTATAGTCTTCATGAGGCTTATGGCATTGTTTGGATTCCAATCTCCTTTACTGTTTAATTGGTCTTCCTTGAAATTTTTCTTGCCAATAAGTGCGTTTAAGCCAAATATAAATTTGACACTGCATAAGTGCTTACAGGTATTTTCATGGATGGGAAGATATTCCAGAAGCACAATGTATCATCATCCCCTGCACCAGTGACTACTGTTTGACCATCGGGAGACATTGCAAGGTAAAGCACTCTCATGTTGTGGCCAGTTAGAGTTGCAACCTAATAATCAAATTCAATATTTTTATTACTTGAAATTCTCCACTGCCATAATAAATCGAGTAAAATATTACCCTTGCTAGCGATGGATATTTCCACACCATGATCTGATTCTATGAGTGCTTACTATCTCATTCATATTTTTACTCAAGCAAGGTTGCAAACCTAATCAAACATTGTTATTGTTATTATTATAGAACCATTGTACATTATTCATTCATGTCTCAATAGACAGCTTAGGAAAGAAACCTGGCATCCAGTGTCAATAAAGTTCAACTGATGGCCATTTGTAGTGTTCCAAAAATGGATACACTTATCGGCGGTGGAACCGCCAGACGCAAGGAGACCACTCTAGTGAGGCAACCATGCTATACCCTTCACGGCAGTTGTGTGCTCCATGAGTCTCAATGCCGATTGCTGAGAGTGCTGATTCCATACTAATAGCTGCTCATATAATAATAAATCATTACATTCAATCATGTTTTGTTTTTTTAATCTACACTAGTGTTAATAGAAGCATACCTGATTATCATTACCTCCAGAAGCAAGTTCCTTGTCATCACAGGACCATTTCAAGCCACATAATTGGAAATTGGTGACATGCATAAGTCTCGAACCAATTATGAGGTATTACTGCTTTTTTTAAGACTTCAAATTAAGAAGTGGAGAAAATGGCTTGATTCCGCGGGATTGAAGTGTGGACCATGGAGCACTGAAGAAGTCGAAGAAGAAAAAAAAGTAGAAAACAAGTCTCTGAATAGTTTTGTTATTTCAACAATTCAACCAAATTAATTATATAAAATCTGGAAGAAATTTTTGTCATGCCTGAGAGATCTATGCAAGCCTTCAAGGGAGAGATGCCTGAGGACCGAGGCGAGAGCCGAGAGGCTTGAGAGGAAGAGGTGAACGACGGAGAGTTGTCGACTCGCCTGAGATGGACAGAGCACGACACCACAGCAGAGCAAAGCAGAGGTTTCAGAACGGTGGAGTGGAGAAGAGATTTCAAAATGGCGGAGAAGAGCAGAAGTCTCAGAACGGCGAGGGTAGATGAACACATCAGATCAAACTATAGCAGAACGCGATGCGAGCAGAGTAGAACACGGCGCGAGCTTAAGTAGTGGTGAACACGACGACGACGAGCAGAGAGGAATGCACAACGCGCGTCAATTTCGTTAAAGGGAAAAATTGAGTTAGGGTTAGGATTTTGATTTTGAAATGGTATGGTTCGAGACTTGAGTTTTGTTTCTAAGTAATGGTAGCCAGGAATGTGATGAATCAATTATTGCTTGATGTGTTTTTTGCTTCTTTTCATAATTTTGGTTGAGTTTAGGAGGAGAAGAGTAATTTTAAAAAATAAATAAAATAAAAATTTAGTGAAATAACTTTAGACAACACTTACAATGGGAAGTTCATTAAACATTTAAAGGCAACTCTTAGAAAGTATAATAGATAAATACTATAAGTGTTGCCTATTTAATTTATAAAGCAACGCTTTTTCACATGTATCTTAAATTGATCAAAGAGAACGTTTGTAGTATGTTGGTTAATAAAGAGTTGCAATAATTTTATTTCTTTGCAACAAATCTTAAATGTTACTTTTTACTATTTTACACAACACTTTTTAAAGGTTATTTATATTATATGTTGCAATAGTTCAAAAATGTTGTAGTGCAAGCTTAAAGCCACAATGTATTCAACATATGGAATATTAAAAAATGTTGAACAGCATGATTTTTTAGCAGATGTAACATGATAATCGAAATCTGATTCGTTATCATCTATATGATTTTCTACTCACAAAAATTTAAAGTATGTCTGAGTACCTTCAGAGAACATTTCAATCAAATAACCAAGACTCAACATACTTCATGTTAAAAAATGATTCCTATTAAAACAGTTTCCTGTCAAACAATTCATTTAACCAATAATCCAGCAACACAGTTCATTCAACATATTCAAAATTGGCAGAATAACAATTAGAGGTAGCATTATCAGAAAATTATTATATCACCAAGATCACACAAAGTTCAAAACTCATCAGCCATCTAAAAACATTAGCCCTTTTTTCAATCATTGGGTCAGCCTCTTTTCCTCACATTTTTTTCTCCCCCTTTTGTCATCAAGAGGTGAACCTGCAAACAAATGAACAACTATGTGCCAAAATGCAAAATGTTTGTTTAAACCAAATCAAAGGGGTCCATAGAATCCAAGTATAGTCAACCAACATCACAAAAATACTCAAACCAAATGAACAAAAGACTAGAAATTGTTCAATCATAAGCAGGCAGCAGATAGCCTAAGCATCAGACAAATTCTCATCAGAGTCAGAAAGATCCTCAAAATGAGCCATATCTTTTTCAAAGCTCTTGAGCAGTAGGTTAACTCTTTCATTGCATTTAGTCCATGCCTTCTCATTTTCATATGCCTGCTTGTGAGCTTCTTTGTATGAACGTACCATTAGATTTGACATATTTGAGAATTCAGTTAGAACGTCCTTGATGGATTCAGCAAGCTTCGATGACTCAGAAGGATGGCTTTCAATATCACTTTCTGAAGATATAGAGGGCATTGAGCTTTTTCCTTTGTTACTTTTCATGGGTCCAGAAACTCCTCCTCCTTTGATGGTGGAAACCTTGTTTTCTACATGCTCATTAATTAAATCAACATGAAAATATTCAAATATGCATGTAAGAAAAATTTCGTAAGGCAGATTTGCCTTCTTATCACTGCGTACACATTTCCACATGTGACACACCATTAAATAAGCAAATGAAATAGGAGAAGAAGTAAGAATAGCAAAAAGAACTAAGGTATCACAAACAGTTACTCGTTGATAGGAACCACTCTGAGGTATAAAAATATGATTGATAATTAGGTGAAGTAGCACTCTTATAGGACCAAGAGCCTTATGAGTCAGAATCATCCCATCAAGTGCAGAGAAATTTTCACAAGTTTGAGTAAGAGAAATCTAATAAGAGATCCCAACTTGAGAATCCCACTTTCCAGTCATGTATGTAGTTGCTCCTTCATCAGTATATCCTAATGCAGCACTGATTATTTCTCTGTTGAGAGTTAAGTGAACCTTCTTGACATAGGAGTGAATCGCTCCGTCATGGTACATCATGTTTGCCTAGAACTCGTAAACCAGAGATGGATAAATAGGCTTTTGAATGTTGAATGATGGAGTCCACTTCAGATTATCAAACATAGTAGAAAAGTTGATGCCTTTTGCAGTCAGTGTCTCCAAATTCACTATGTGTGAGACACATAGGTGACGTTTAGCCAAAACTTGATTGTGGAATTCATAGGCAGCACAAGAGTTGAATCTAGCCGGATCAAAGTGAGAATGACCCTTGTTGAACTTGTTTTTGAAGTCGAGAGAGTCCAAGTTTGGCGGTTCTCTAGTGTTGCAGAGGGTGTAGCCTTTTGAGCGTTGAGAACTGTGGCCAAAGGGGTGAGGAGTGGATCATCGTGGTGGTGATGAGGCAGATGGAGATGACTGGGAAGCTTCTTCGTCTTCGGCCATAGGCCCCTTTTCCTTTTCAGGCTTCTTGCGAGATGAAGATCTTTGATGGATGACCTTTTTCTCATGGCTTCTATTGAATGTGAAGAGGGGGATGAGGATGAAGTGGAGTGAATGTGGATATGAGTGTGAGTGTGAGGAGTAGAAGAAGATGGAGAAATTTTGGAATGTGGGATTCGGCTGCTTTTCCTAAGCGCTACCTTCTTTTTCATAATGAGAGAGAAAGAAGTAGACGGTGAGAATGTGAAGGGATGGCCAAAGAGGGTGGTTTGTGGAGAGAGGGAGTAACCGCATTAAATGCTGAGTGGAGAGAGGTTTATTAGAATATGATCATTTAATAGAACAATTATCAACAAGGAAGGTTTTTTTTAAATAAAAAAGTAATTGTATGTTTTGTTCCTTGAATTAAGGGAGATAGTAAGGGAAAAGATTATGATTTGACAAGAACTCCTTCCTACAAGATATGATGTGATAACTTCCCAAAAAGAATTATTTAAAAATGAGGAACTCAAAATAGGCCAAAGTCATGGAGAAGGTCAAAGAAGGATTGGTTGTGCCCAAGTTTATTAGCATCAAGTTCAGTCTCCCCCTGTATCATAGCCTGTGTTCATCACGTCCTCAAATTTGTCTCCTCCCTTCCTACGAGACAAAACAAACAGATTCATCAAAAATCACAATTAATCAACAGAATTCAAATCCAACATACCCAAACTGTTCCTCAATAAACAGAACCTATCCTCACACAAAGGTTTAGTGAATATATCAGCAAGTTGTTCTTCGGATTTCACAAATTGAACATCAATAGTACCTTTTTGCACATGTTCTCTAATAAAATGATATCTAATTTCAATGTGCTTAGTTCTAGAGTGCAGAACAGGATTTTTAGATATGTTTATAGCACTCATATTATCACAAAATAAATGTATGCTATTGATTTTCAATTTATAATCCTCTAACTGAGTTTTTGAACAAATTAATTGTGAACAACAAGTAGAGGTAGATATATATTTAGCTTCAGCTGTGGATAAAGCAACTGTGGCTTGTTTCTTATTCAGTCGTGGATAGAGCAACTGTGGCTTTTTTCTTGCTTGACCACATGTTTAGTGAGCTTCCAAGGAAGCAACACATGCCGGAGGTGCTCCTTCTATCCACCCGATCTCTCGCATAATCTGCATCACAAAAACCTACTGCACAAAAGTCATCAGATTTTGGATACCATAAGCCATAATCTGATGTTCCCTTAATATATCAAATGATTCTTTTGATGGATGAAAGATGGGATTCTTTTGGATGAGATTGAAACCTTGAACATACACCCACACTTTGGACAATATCCGGCCTAGAGGAAGTAAGATACATAAGTGAGCCAATCATTCCTCTATACCGTGTCTCATCCACATCTTTGCCACTTTCATCCTTTTCAAGTTTAGTATTTGGATGCATAGGTGTTCCCATAGGTTTGGATTTTTCTAGGCCAAATTTCTTGATTAATTCTTTTGCATATTTTCCCTGGTAAATAAAAATGCCAATAGAAGTTTGTTTAATTTGGAGACCAAGAAAGAAAGTTAGTTCTCCCATTAAACTCATTTCAAACTCACTAGTCATGAGTTTTCCAAACTCTTCACACAATGATTCATTGGTCGATCCAAACACTATATCATCCACATAAACTTGAACAAGAAGAATGTTATCATTAGATACTTCGATAAATAAAGCATATAAACTTGAACAAGAAGAATGTTATCATTAGATACTTTGATAAATAAAATAGTATCGGTGGTACCCCTTTGAAAGTGATCTTCCAATAAGAAGGCAATAAGCCTTTCATACCAAGCTCTTGGAGCTTGCCTAAGACTATAAAGAGCCTTTGAAAGTTGAAAAACATGATTTGGAAATTCTTTATTTTCAAAATCGGGGGGTTGTGCCACAAATACTTCTCTATCTATAAAGCCATTAAGGAAAGCACATTTAACATCCATTTGAAACATTTTAAAGCCCTTATGGGCAGCATAGGCAAGAAGCAACCTAATTGCTTCCATTCTTGCTACCGGAGCAAAAGACTCATCAAAATCAATGCCTTCTTCTTGATCGTAACCTTGGGCCACTAATCTAGCCTTGTTACAAATAACACTACCATCCTCACCCAATTTATTTTTAAAGATCCACTTTGTATCGGTTACTTTCTTACCATTTGGATTGGATACAAGTGTCCAAACCTCATTCTTTTCGAATTGAGCTAGCTCTTCTTCCATGGCTTTGACCCAAGAGGGGTCTTCAAGAGCTTGCTTCACATTGAGAGGCTACATCTGGGACAAGAAAGCAACATTGCTTTGTTTTGGCTTGCTTCTTGGTTGAGGATCTTGTGGTTACACCTTGGGAAGGATCACCAATGATAAAATCATGAGGACAACCCTTCAAAGACTTCCAATCTCTTCGCCTTCAAAGTAAGGTTTTTCCTTGATGAGCTTCAGCAGACTGGTCTTTTCTGGATTCTCTGACTGGTTCAGGAGACAAAACTGAAATGTCTCCTCCATCCTGATGAGACATTTCTGGACGGATAGGTTCTTTATTTGGGATAGTGTTGGAATTTTCTTGACTTGGTTGATGGTTCACATCAGCTTTACTTCCTGTATCATGATCTAAAATGGCACTGGGAATTGAATTAGTATCACAAAATGACACATGTATGGATTCCTCTATGATCTTATGTTCATTGAGGTAAATTCTGAATGCCTTGCTAGTGGTGGAGTATCTAACAAACATTCCTTCATAGGATTTTGGATCAAATTTTTCAAGGTTTTTTTATTGTTAATTACAAAGCACTTGCATCCAAAAATGTGGAAATACTTAATATTAGGTGGGGTTCCTTTCCATAGCTCATAAGGAGTTTTCTTTAATCCTTTTCGAATGATAGTCCTATTCAAAATATAGCAAGCTGTATTCACAGGTTCAGCCCACAAAAATTTTGGAATATCATTTTTACAAAGCATAGCCCTAGTCATTTCATGAAGGCTTCTATTCCTTCTTTCAACTACCCCATTTTGTTGAGGAGTTCTAGGATATGAAAAATTATGTGCAATTCCAAAATCATCACAAAATTTTTCAAACTCATGATTTTCAAACTCTTTTCCATGCTCACTTCTCAAGTAGGCAATTTTCAAATCTTTTTCATTTTGAATTCTTTTACAAAGAGATGAAAAAGCATGGAAAGCATCATTCTTATGAGCAAAGAAGAGTACCTAACCAAATCTAGAGTAGTCATCCAACACCACCAAACTATAATGTTTACCTCCTAAACTTTGAGTTCTAGTGGGACCAAAAAGATCAATATGCAACATTTCTAATGGCCTTTTAGTGGAATTCCATCTTTAGGTTTAAAAGAGGATTTTACTTGTTTGCCTAATTGACAAGCATCACAAGTAATATCCTTATCAAATTTGATATTAGAAATTCCTCTCACTAAGTTCTTCTTAACAAGCTTAGAAATTTGGTACATGCTTGCATGACCCAATTTCTTATGTCAAAGCCATTTTTCAGATTCAAGTGATGTAAAACATGTCACCTTTTGATCTTTTAAATCCTCAAGAGTTAATCCATACACATTATTATACCTTTTAGCTTCAAACAAGATTTCTCCAGATTTTTCACACACAACTAAGCAGTCCAATTTTCTAAAAATAACTTTATAAACAAGATCACATAATTGGCTAATGCTTAGTAAATTGTGTTTCAGCCTATCAACAAGTAGAATATCATTTATGAAAGAAGAAAAGCTCTTACCAACTTTACTTATGGCCTCTATCTTTCCTTTACCATTATCACCGAAAGTGACAAACCCTCCATCATATTCATCAAGCTTAATGAAGAAGGTTGCCTTTCCGGTCATATGCCTAGAACATCCACTATCCATGTACCACATATTGTCCTTCCGCTTGGATGCTAGGCAAACCTACAAAATAAACTTAAGTGACCTTAGGTATCCAAATATTTTTGGATCCTTTGACGTTAAACCATCTTCTTTGTCCCAAAGCACTGTAATCACAAACAATTTTACAAACTTTGTTTTTAATCATTCTTTCAATAAAAAAACATTGAATGGGAAAATGACCACTCCGATTGCAAAATCTACAAAACCTTGGAGCTGCCGTTTACTAAAGCTTGTTGGGTTTTGAAACCTTGTATCATTTGAAGAGGATGCCAATTTGGTAAAACAAGGTTTTTTTAACAGATTTTAAGGCTTTATGAAAACCCAAACCAGCTTTATCATAAAGAGGTTTTTGACTAGTCAAGAGTTGATTTAGATTTTCAGAACTTTGAGTAAAGTTGGCTAAGTCTTCTTTAAGCCTTCTTATCTCTTTATGCAACCAATCATTTTCCTCAAAGTAGTTCAGATTTGCGGTCACAGAATGGTGGTATTCACAGCTTTTAAGTTGAGCTTTTAACTGCTTGTTTTCTTCAACAAGTTCAACAGCAATTTCAACCTTCATTAATTTATCTTTGAAAAAACCATTTTTAGCTTTAAGAATAGTGATTTGTGATTCAAGATCTTGGTTTTCACGTAGGAAGCATCTGGTTTTTTCAGAAAGATGATCAATCATAAGATGAAGATCTTCAATGTCAGGATTATGAAATACTACCTGTTCAACGTGATCAGCCATAAGGCACGGTTGAGACTTGGTTTCTGATTCTTCATCTTCTTCTGAGTCATTTTCCAAGTCTTCCCAAGAAGCCATCAATCTTTTCTTCCTTCCTTTCTTTGGCTTCTCCTCCTTCTTCAACTTTGGGCAATCGGATTTGAAGTGCCCAGCCTCTTTGCAGTTGTAGCAGATCACTTTACTGAAGTCTTTCTTTGGTTTCCGTGAGCCACTTTGTTTGCTTATTTCCTTCAATTTCACCATTTTCCTGAATTTTTTTGCAAATAAAACAAATTCATTTTCAGAAGAGTTATCACTGGATTCATCATTCGGAGGGTTAGTAATAGATTTGAGAGCTATTCCTTTTCTTTTTGAATCTTTTTTCAAATATGTGTTTTCAAAGGCAAGTAAATTTCCTCTCAAGTCATCATAAGTCATAGAATCAGGACCACTACTCTTAGATATCACTATTGCCTTAGTTTCTCACTCTTTTGTGAGACTTCTCAAAATTCTCCTCACAAGCACAAATCCAGGATATGTGATCCCCATAGCATCCAAGCCATTGATGATGATGTTGAATCTTTCAAACAGTTCATCTATCGATTCTCCTTCCTTCATTGAGAACATTTCATACTGATGAGCGGATAATTTGTATACTTTTTGGCATTGTTTTTAGTATGTTTTTAGTATGATTTAGTTAGTTTTTAGTATATTTTTATTAGTTTTTAGTTAAAATTCACTTTTCTGGACTTTACTATGAGTTTGTGTGTTTTTCTGTGATTTCAGGTATTTTCTGGCTGAAATTGAGGGTCCTGAGCAAAAATCTGATTCCGAGACCAAAAAGGACTGCAGATGCTGTTGGATTCTGACCTCCCTGCACTCGAAGCGGATTTTCTGGAGCTACAGAAGCCCAATTGGCGCGCTCTCAACGGCGTTGGAAAGTAGACATCCTGGGCTTTCCAGCAATATATAATAGTCCATACTTTGCCCAAGATTTGAGGGCCCAAACCGGCGCTCAAAGTCACCTACAGAAATTCCAGCGTTAAACGCCGGAACTGGCACAAGGATGGGAGTTAAACGCCCAAACTGGCACCAAAGCTGGCGTTTAACTCCAGAAAACGTCTCTACACATAAAAGCTTCAATGCTCAGCCCAAGCACACACCAAGTGGACCCAGAAGTGGATTTTTACGTCATTTACTCATTTCTGTACACCCTAGGTTACTAGTTTACTATTAATAGGATCTTCTGACATTGTATCTGTACCTTATGACCTCATGACACTTTACACGTTTTCTTTGTGTACTTTCCACAGCATGAGTCTCTAAACCCCATGGCTGGGGGTGAGGAGCTCTGCTGTGTCTTGATGGATTAATGCAATTACTACTGTTTCTCATTCAATCATGCTTGCTTCCATTCCAAGATAATACTTGTTCTTAATCCGGATGAATGTGATGATCCGTGACAATCATCATCATTCTCAACTATGAACATGTGCCTGACAACCACCTCCGTTCTACCTTAGATTAAGTAGTTATCTCTTGGATTCTTTAATCGGAATCTTCGTGGTATAAGCTAGAATTGATGGCGGCATTCAAGAGAATCCGGAAGGTCTAAACCTTGTCTGTGGTATTCTGAGTAGGATTCAAGGATTGAATGACTGTGACGAGCTTCAAACTCCTGAGGGCTGGGCGTTAGTGACAGACGCAAAAGAAT
>NC_029781.3:71025022-71025368 GCF_000817695.3 Arachis duranensis
GACTAATCCAAAGAATCTTTGGAATCAAGAGAAGTTCTTAACCAAAGAACATGAAGACCATTATCACAAAATAATGGGTCTGAGGTCAGTGATCCCGGAAGTTAAATTTGATCTGAAAGAAGATGAATATCCGGAGATCCAAGAGCAAATTCGAAACAGAGGCTGGGAAGTTCTGACCAATCCTGAGACAAAGGTTGGAAGGAACATGGTTCAGGAATTCTACTCAAATCTGTGGCTAACAGATAAGCAAAGAATGACTGGAACTGCTTACCATACCCACAGAACTATGGTCAGAGGGAAAGTTATGTACTTCCATCTGGACAAAATAAGAGAAATCTTCAAACTA
>NC_029781.3:71025933-71027185 GCF_000817695.3 Arachis duranensis
CTGCAAATTGCTGAAGGAACAAGAGAAGCAGGGGCGTGAACTCCAAGAATTAAAACGCCAAAAGCTCTCCTCTCAAGCTGAGGGAGCATCCACTTCTCAAAATCAAGGTTGTTGAGTCCTAACTCTGTGAAAACCTCTATCATTAGGAGCCTATGTTTGCGTTTCTTTTTCCCTCTATTTTTTATTTTTCGTTTTTTTTTTAGTCTCATTCTATATCTATTTTTGAGTCATGTTTTAATTCATAATTAATAAAATTGAGATTTTATGCCTTAAAGATATGAATGTCCTATGAATCCATCACCTCTCTTAAATGAAAAATGCTTTAATCACAAAAGAACAAGAAGTACAGGATTTCGAAATTTATCATTGAAATTAGTTGAATTAGTTTGATGTGGTGACAATACTTTTTGCTTTCTGAATGAGTGCTTGAACAGTGCATATGTCTCTTGAATTTGTTGTTTTTGAGAATGTTAAAAATTGTTGGCTCTTGAAAGAATGAGGAGAAAGAGAACTGTTATTGAGGATCTAAAAAAATCATCAGACTGATTCTTGAAGCAAGAAAAAGCAGTGAAAAAAAAATGCAAAAAAAAAAATTTCGAAAAAAAAAGGAAAAGAAAGAAAGAAAAAAAAAAAGAAAAGAAATCAAGTTGTGATCCAAGGCAATAAGAGTGTGCTTAAGAACCTTGGACACCTCTAATTGGGGACTTTAGCAAAGCTGAGTCACAATCTGAAAAGGTTCACCCAATTATGTGTCTGTGGCATGTATGTATCCGGTGGTAATACTGGAAGACAGAGTGCTTTGGGCCACAGCCAAGACTCATACACTAGCTATGTTCAAGAATCATTATGCTTAACTAAGAGAATCAATAACACTATCTGAGTTCTGAGTCTTATAGAAGCCAATCATTCTGAACCTCAAGGGATAGAGTGAGATGCCAAAACTGTTCGGAGGCAAAAGCTACTAGTCCCGCTCATCTAATTGCTATGTTTCCTTGATATTTTGGAGTCTATAGTATATTCTCTTCTTTTTATCCTCTTTTGATTTTTAGTTGCTTGGGGACAAGCAACAATTTAAGTTTGGTGTTGTGATGAGCGGATAATTTATCACACTTTTGCAATCCCGCACAACTAACCAGCAAGTGTACTGGGTCGTCGAAGTAATACCTTGCGTGAGCAAGGGTCGATCCCACAGAGATTGTCGGCTTGAAGCAAGCTATGGTTATCTTGTAAATCTTAGTCAGGATATCAGAAA